>NC_066870.1:39223447-39523447 GCF_022985175.1 Labeo rohita
GACGAGCTCCTGATGAATGAGGTTATAGATCCGCCAGCGCACATTTTCAGGAATGTTATGAATTCAATAACCTTCCTCACACTCATCCTCAGTCTGTCAGATCTGGAACTGAAACAGGTTTTACCGAAGTACACTCTCTGTTATGAGAGACAAATTATACTGTACCTTTTTGTTTAGGTAACTCTCTGTGCATTTAACAAATCATATTTCACCATATTTCACAATTTTGTGACATTATTTTCATGAAAAAAATTAAATAAAAACAAATTAAAATAAAAAATAAATGAAATAAAACAAATTGCTGTCTTGTAATATATCATTTTAATTTTAATTCATTATAATATATGCATTATAATATTGATTGGCTTTAAATTATTATTATTTTAATTTTAAATTTATTTTGTGCTTATTCAATTATTTAAACATTATTTCTAATAATATTTTAGGAACATTGAAATTTAAGCAATTTTCATGATAATTAAACACATTTTTATTCATTATTGCAGATTTTCATGTAGTATGTAAAAAAAAAAAAAAAAACTTCTTTTTTTTTTATTTGTTGTGCTTTTTGTAATTTATGCTTTCTTTAACAAAAAATCAGTATTTATTCTCTAACATTGAGAATTCAATGAGAATCACCTTTGAGAATAAAATTACAAAAGCTTGCAGAAAGTTTACACTGATTTTTAGGGTACATTTCATTGAAGTGTTATGAAAATTTTTTTAATGCGAATAGAAACTACTGAAAGACTGTTTTTGAAAGAAGTCTCTGCTCACCAAGGCTGCATTTATTTGATTAAAAAAAATTATAAATCTGTAAAAAAAAAAAAAAGTTAGATATTATTACAATTTCATAAAACTGTTTTCTATGTTAATGTCTGTTAAAATGATATTTATTTCTGTAATGCGCAGCTGAATTTTTAGTCTTCAGTGTCACATGATCCTTCAGAAATCATTCTAATATGCAGATTTGCTGCTCAACAAACATTTCTGATTATTGTCCATGTTGAAAACAGTTGTGCTGCACAATATTTTTGTTGAAACTGTGATGCATTTTATTTTTCAGGGTTTACAGATGAATAGAAAGTTCAAAAGAACAGCATTTATTTAAAACTGAAATCTTTTGTAACATTATAAATGTCTTTACTGTCTCTTTCGATCAGTTTAATGCAACTTTGATGATTGAAAGCATGATTTTTGTGGGCTGTACCTTGTCCTGTACAGTAATGCAGTGTTCTCTCTCTCTCTCTCAGTGTGTATCAGGTGGTTGTTGAGGAGGAACGTCCTCGAAGGGCTCGCGGAGGTGAAGCGGAGATCTTGCGCTGTTATCCGGTGCCGGTTCACTATCATAACGCCACCGGGCTGAACTCGCAGTACTACTACAGCGCAGAGTTCCCGTCCACAGGCGTCCCCTCACCACAGCCGTTCACCATCGGAGACAACCGGACCTATGGCGGATACTGGAACGCCCCGCTGCTGCCGCACAAGAGCTACAGCATCTACTATCAGGCCGTCAGCACCGCCAATGGGGTGTGTTCCTTACTTGCAAGAAAATAAGCATTAAATGGATAAATGTTAAACATTATCCCCCAGTGTCACAGACAAGGCTTAAGTCTAATCCTAGACTAAAATACAAGTCTGAGCTGTTTCAACGAAAAGAAACTTGCACTGACTGATCTTAAAATACATCAGTGCTGTTGTTTTGTCTCAAATTGCACACCAGTTATTTTTTTTTAAGCATGTTTCTAAAAATTACTTAAATGTCCTAATCGATTTATGGATCAACTGATCTGTCTGTGAATCCGGGCCTAAATATCTAAAGCTGGCAAATATGTCAAAATAACTTTTTTAGCAGTTTACATTGCAAATATTTTACATTTAAATGTATTCATTTATCAATTTATCCAAAGTGACTCACAAATGAAAAGTGATTATATTTAGTAAATATTCTGTCTCATTCACTAGTTGTAGAAAGTAAACAGAGGTCAAGGAATGTTTAAATCCTTGAGAAGATCATATTCAAGTGTTTGTGTTTAATTTTTATCTGTCGATCGGATTATTTCAGGTCTTGAAATTGCAATTGATTGATCAAGCTCATTCATATCGACTGATGTGTTTACATGAAGGCTTTGCGATACAATTATGGATTATTTGGGTGCATGTAAATATGGCTACTGTAGGAGGAAATTGAGCTCACATATATTCAGAATTGCATTTCCTTACCAGACAGTTGTGTTTATTTACGTGCCAAAGCTATTACTTGCATTTGGTGCTTGTTCAAAAAGAAGTCTTTTTATCTTGTTTGTTGTTTTTAGCAAAAATATCTAAATATCCCTAAATCAAGATGCGTTTACGGGAGAAGCAAAATGACCTAATGATATTAAGTCTCGCTTTCTGAGAAAATGATCAAAATTAAGTGAGTTTATGCTTAAACAGAAAAAAAATTGGCCCCTGGAGTCTGAAAAATAAATAGGTTTTCCATTTGAATTAAGCTGATCACATTGGCATATATTTGTGCTTGTTTCAAGCATAACTTTTGATGCATTTTTCAGATAACGTCATTATCTTAAGTCATTTTGCCTCTTAAGTAAATGCATGTTGATTTAAGAATGTTTAGATATCAGTACTGGAAAAAAACCAAAAAAATTTGCAGACTTGAATGATAATTTCGGAGAGACAGAAGTGTGAGGGATTGAGAGTCATGACAGCGAGCGACAAATGCTTCAGACATTCACACGCGGCTCTCGTCGAGTGGCTCTCGATGGGCCGAGTCGACGAGGAAGGTAATTGTGGGTAAGAAAGAGAGCGGAGGTGAAGAGAGTCTCTCCGGACGCCTCGACCTCGACCTGCGTCCTCAAAAACGCACGGAAGAGGCCGTCGGGGAACAGGTGCTGCTCGGAAAACACTTTGAGCACGGCAGCGATGTTTCTCGAAGGTTTTTGAGTGTCACGCGTGATGAGAGACGGCCCAAGCGCGCATTAACTCGCTTTGACTTAATGCATCTCGCTCTCTCACCTCTCGCCGTGCTTTTAAAGAAATCGCGCTGTTGGGATTGACAGTCGCGCTGCTCTAAAAGGCCGTGGAAGAGCTGGCGGCTGTAATTGATGTCCTAATTGACTGAGGATCTGTGTTTTAGCCTCCCTGATGGATGCGGACGGGCACTTACTGAGACGGCCCTCGTATCTGTCTATTCAAGAGCTGTAATTCATTAAATCAGGCCTTTCAGTGCCGTCAGGACGCTGGATGTGCTGCTAAATGCACATTTGTGTTTGCTTTTCTTTGTAATAGCAGGGCGAGTGTTTGTTTATATTGTCCCGAGTCTCGATTAGCAGGCCAAAGGTCGTTCTTAGGCTCTAATGGATGAGTGGAGGTAGAATTGTGTGTTTAAATGCCACCGTACGGTGTAAGACAAGCTGAAGATCAGAAAAATGCTAGCCACGATAAAACTAAAGCTCTTTGGGACTTGCTGGAAAACATAAAAGTTGCTGGTGCATTAATGTGGGGTGTGACAGGTGCTACACAGCAAAAAAATCCTCTTCTTAATAAGTGTTTGTGTCTAATTTTCCAGTTAAAATATCTACATTTCCTCATAACAAGATCAACTGACTGCATGAGATATTAAGACTAGTTTTCAGAGATATTATTTCCCCATTTTTTTTTTATTCTTAAGTCAAGTGAACAAATCTGCCAGTTCACTGAGACAAAATTCACTTACAATAAAGATACAGGCAATGAAAGAAGTCTTAATCTTATGCAGTTTTGCTTCCCAAGTATTTTTTTTTTCATGCATTTTGTGGGGAATCAAGTCAAAAAAGACTAAAATTAAGAACCCTTATTTGCAGATTTTCTGTGATATTTCTGAAATGTTAAGGTTTTCAGGCAGTTGCTATGGCATTGTTACACCGTTGCACACGTTCTGGTGGTGGATAGGTTGCTGCAGAGATATTGGTGGTTGCTAGGGTGTTTCTAGGTTGTTCTGGACAGGTGCAAGGGTGTTGCACAGGTTCTGGTGGTTGCTAAGGCGTTGCTAGGTTGTTCTGAATGCATGCTATGAAGTTGCTAGGGCATTGTTGCACAGGTTCTGGTGATTGCTAGGGAGTTGCTAGGTTGTTCTGAATGAGTACTAGGCAGTTTTTAGGACTTTGTTTGACTTTAACATGGGTTTTGGTGGTTTCTAGGGTGTTGCTAGGTTGTTCTTGATGGGTACTAGGCTATTGTTAGGACATTGTTAGACTAACACAATTCTGGTGGTTTCTAGGGTGTTGCTAGGTTGTTCTGAATGGGTGTGAGGGTGTTGCACAGGTTCCTCTGGTTGCTAGGGTGTTGCTAGGTTGTTCTGAAAGCATGCTATGAAGTTGATAGGGCATTGTTACACTGTTGCACTGGTTCTCGTGGTTGCTAGGGCATTGCAAGGTTGTTCTGAATGCATGTTAAGCAGTTGTTTCAGCATTGCTAGGTTGTTGCACAGGTTTTGGTGGTTACTAGGGTGTTGCTAGGTTGTTCTAAATGGGTGTGAGGGTGTTGCAAAGGTTCTGCTGGTGGCTAGGTTGTTCTGGATGGGTACTAGAGTGTTGCTAGGCCATTGCTGAACTGTTGCACAGGTTCTAGTGGCTACTAGTATGTTGCTAGGGCATTTCAGGATGTTCTAAGTGGTTACTAATGTGCTGCTAGATGTTTTCTGGTCGTTTAGAAGGGCCCGAAGCATTGTGGTTAGTTTAACAGATGTAGATTGAAAGCTCTAGCAGGAGTTTCAGTCTTTTGAAACGCTGTTTATGTGCAATAACAGGATGCTGGCTTTGATAAACTGGAGAGCACAGCAGTCAGCGTATTAAAAAGAACAGCAGTAATAAAGCAGAACAAGGTGCGTAGTTGGTGTTTGTGTAGCTGAAGACTGATGTCAGACGTTAGTTTGATTACAGGCGGTAAAGCGAGTCGTGCTCCAGGTGCTCGTACTGATCGCTCACATACAGCATTCGGCTGAAATGCAGTTTTAATGCCGCAGCTGCTTAGCAGGCATAGAAAATATATCAGCATATACATCACTGGAGTCATGCAGCGGTAGAACCAGTTACTGGACCGTTTTCACTCTGCTGACAAGAGAAAAACGTTATTTACTCCTGTAGGAAACACTGGAGCCATTCATGTTGAAGAATATCACAGTGCATCAATCAGTTAATCAGTCGGTCAATCATAATTATTTATGTAGCACATTTTAAAACCGCACATGTTGGCTGAAGTAAATTAGTATTTGTTCGACTGAATCATTCTGATGTTTAATATTTTTGTATGTATTTTTTGTTTTTCAGGAGACCAAAATCGACTGTGTCCGTGTAGCTACCAAAGGTAGGTATCCTAATTTATACAAGCAGATGTTGAAAATGTAATTAATTTTACACTTAACATAGTGCACGTAACGTAATCAGCATGACGCAGCAGTGACACACATTAGACAAATCGAATAGACGCTGTTAGTGTTGTATCCTGATACGGTTTCTGAAAAGGTTCACACTTGTCCAGTCAATGTTATTAACCTTGTAAATATGCAAATAAGAGCATTAACCCGGGGTTAATTACTAACCTAGGTTAAAGTAAGAACAATGTGAGATGAGAGACCGGATGACCCAGGATTATAAACGAGCGTGTTTCAAGATGGAGTTCTGCATGCTTCTGCTTTTGTCTGTTGTGCAAGTTTTCAGTAACTGCTTGTTTTTTTTTCTCTTTCTCCTGTTTGTTTCTCTTCTCTCTCTCACAAACACACTGGTTCTCTCTGTCTTTTTGCATGCGTGTGGATCTTGTTCATGCAGCTGCTATCTTGGTGACGCAGCTCACCACTCCTTACGTTCGCATCGCTCCGGCCGCTGGAGACAATCAGCTAACAGGTCAGAAACTCACTCACTCACTGCATGAGTGTGTGGATGAATTTAAGAGTCGGGCTCTAACGTAATCAGATGCAAGTTTTTGTTCAGTCAGATCAGTGTTATTTTAGTGTTGTTGACAGTTTTTATAAATATTTTCTTTTTTTTTCTTTTATATATTTTAAATCTTCATTTCATTTAATTTTTTTAGTATTTTTGTTGCATGCTTTTATCAGTTTATTAATTTTTATTTTATTATTTTTATTTTATTCTTTTTTATATCAGTTTTAGTTTTAGTATGTTAAATTAAACCTAATGAAAATTCTAAATGTTGTCTTTCCAACTAGCTGAAATAAATGTAGGTTTTTTAATATATTTTATATCAGTTAATGTTTATTTTGAATAGCAAGTTTTTGTGTCAAGTAACAATGGTTTTAGTTAACGATAATAACCGAACAACCCTCCACCAACCCAGCATCCTTTTTTAGTAAGAAAATGTAAATGTAACACAGGAAAGAAATCTGCATTCATTGTTTGAGTCTTTTAAACATGTTGAAGCTAAAACTATAGTAATTGTCAATTTAGGTGTTTTTAAGACTGTCTTACAAACATGTTTCTTTAAAAACACGCAGATCTCTCTCATTTGTCATCCCAAAGACTCTCTGTCATTATCAGACTGATGCACATGAGCTGCATTTATTGCATTGTGCTTTATGTTCAAGGTTAAAAGAGACCCATGGTTTGAAAAGTTTGATTAGATCAGTGGATGAATGTGGTTCTTCAGATTCGGCTGCAATGGCAAACAAAGAGAAAAAAAACTAAACCTTAAATGTATTAAACTGTATTTCCTGTGTGTTTCATACTGAAGCAGGATGTTAAGGATTCTGGCCACACCCAGAGCAGGAGATGATGTCCTCAGTATTCTGTACTTTTGTCATTTGTAACTTTCAGTTGTACACAAGCGTATAGATGAGTTCAGAGCTTTAGATAACAATGAAATGTTATGTTTTAATATGAAATGAGGCATTATCTGATCAAATATACACAAATCTGCATTTCCAGAACATAGATCTGAATATTGGTTGAAGCCAGGATCAAAAGTCTTCTTTGATTTTCTTAACATATTAGGTGTTTTTACGAATAAAGTGTTGTATAAACCAGTGTGAATTATATATGAACAAACCCCTCAGTAAAAACCTTCAGAATATAGATAGGAATAAAACTGTAAGTTTTGGTATTTGTAAGTGTTGCTGAAGTTTATATAAAAAAACTCAACATCTTCAAAGATTTGTATTTTAACTACGAGTAAAATGTTGTAGAAATTAGTATGAATGAAATATAAACAAACCCCTCAGTGAAAACCTTCAGAATATAGTTAGGAATAAAACTGTAAGTTTTGGTATTTGTAATTGTTGCTGAAGCGGAGATAAAACTCATTGCCTTGAAAGATTTGCATTTTTACTGTGTTTTTAGGAATATAAAGTTGTATAAACCAGTGTGAATGATATATGAACAAACCCCTCAGTAAAAACCTTCAGAATATAGATAGGAATAAACCTCTAAGTTTTGGTGTATGTAAGTGCGGCTGAAGTGGAGACACAAACTCACCATCTTCAAATATTTGCAATTTTACTATGTTTGTATTAGTGAAACGCTGTAGAAATTAGTATGAATGAAATTTGAACAAACCCCTCAGTGAAAACCTTCAGAATATAGTTAGGAATAAAACTGTAAGTTTTGGTATTTGTAAGTGCTGCTGAAGTGGAGAAAAAAAACTCATTGCCTTGAAAGATTTGCATTTTTACTGTGTTTTTAGGAATAAAATGTTGTATAAACCACTGTAAGTTATTTATGAACAAACACTTCAGTAAAAACCTTCAGAATATAGATAGGAATAAACCTCTAAGTTTTGGGGATTATATGTGTTACTAAAGTAGAGATAAAAACTTTTAAAGATGTATTGTAACTGAATCTACAGAAGCAAATAAGGTCATTAAAATAGTCCGAATGAAGACATACAGCAAAATAGATCACAATATCTAAATTGAGCAGTGCATGAAGTGTAGTGTCATGGCTCAAACTATCTTCTGAATGACCTTTGACCTTTGTTGATCTCAGGTGCAGCGACGCACAAACCCAACGCGGTGGAGCCAGAGAAACAGACCGACCACACGGTGAAGATCGCCGGCGTCATCGCAGGAATACTGCTCTTCGTCATCATCTTTCTTGGCGTGGTGCTGCTCATGAAGAAACGGTAAGAACCTCAACACACACACACACACACACACTGAAGATGATTAGTTACACCAATTTTACAGTGGATAAGGGTGACGACACACATCAGAAAGCGCCGTTAACCAAAGTTTGGACACACAAGAGTCAGCTCATGTTAAGAACTTCTTAAATGTGTGAAATTATACTCAAAACATATTTAGATTTATGTATTTGAATTGCATTTAAATGTTCTATTCATTTATAAACATTTTTCTTTTTAAACTGAATAAATATTGTTGTTTTCGCAATAAACAGATTTATACATAAATAAATGCATTTTAAAAAATATGAATTTTACATCAAATCAAATGGATGCAAATAGTTAATACCATTTGCATTCCGTGGAAATCCAGCAGGAAGAAACTACAGGAAGAAACTCTGTTATTTCAGAGTCCTGTGACTATTATTCTAACCTGGGCATTAATATTAATGGGGAATGAGCAGATGTGTCCAAACTTTCGTCTCATCCGCAGTCAGATCATGACTTTGTGTTTTTGTGGAAAACCGCAGAGAGCCAATCTGATTGTCTGGAGTTTAACCGCAGATATTAATAATAGATTTTCTTCCCGATTTCCACCTGACCTTTCATCCGCATTGTCTATGCGACACTGAATTATTAATCTAATTATGTTGATAAGCCTGGTTAAAATGCTGTATAATGGCCTGATAAAGAGCCATTTTCTCAGTGACCCTGCGTCTCAAAAAGACGAGGGAATCTCAGTAGATCCGTGATCGTGTGACTGATGAAAGCTCGTCGCTAGTTTACATTACCTGCCCGCGGATCACGGGTCATCCGGAGTCAGTTTCGGCAAATATCCAGCTCACACACACAGACGCTCCTGTTTGTTTGCTCCAGATTAGCCGTTTGCCCTGCTGAATATAAACCAGCCCAATCTAGAACCACTACAACAAATATATTACTCGTTTACAGCCAAGAATTTAAACTATATACAGTTTTTAGAAACACTTACGTGTCTATTTAAATGTCTGTGGTGAATGTGAGCGCACACAGTTCTGTCTGTTGTTGTCATCTCGGCTATTATTGCAGGTTTACATGTGTAATACAGCATGTACTTCACAACAACAACACTGTTTAAGATGGCTATACTGTAACTGAAATTATTATAGAGTTATTTCACTGTCACTCTATTGTTTTCTCTAGAGCTGTTTTATTATTTATTTAATCACATAAACACAAATTAATAATACATTAAAACTGGTCTAAAATGTGACAGAATTTTCGTCTGTAGCTAAAAAAATAATCTAAACATAAATACACACTACACCAAAATCACTGCTAGTGTTCATACTTTTGATTTGACAGCAACCAAATGTTTATTTATTTATTTTTTTTTTTTTTAGAGAAAACACAATTACTTTTTATATTTTTAATTCCGGGGCCTGTTTTTTAGGTTGTAAATGAATCTACTGATTACTAAAACTAAATTTGATTTAAGCTGATTTAAAGTGCTTTGTATTTATATTGATTGATTTCTTCTTTCAGTAAGAAGTCAGTTTTAGATTTCCAAACAACTGAGCAATTGAGACTAAAGCCTGAATCCTTAGAAGAAACATTAACCTTTACAAGACGCTGGAACAGCATGTCCAAAAATAATTATTTGTAAAACATGTTCACCAATTTTGACTTAAAAACTGAAGTTCAGCAGCTGTCTTAAAATTTTAAGTTAAATCAACTTAAAATTACAATTAATTTTAACTTACTGTAATAAAATAAGTTAAAGTGACTTGTATTTTTAAGTTGATTTACCTTAAAATTTGAAGGCAGCTGCTGAACATAAGTTTTTAAGTTAAAACCGGTGAAAACTTTTTACTGTGTACTGTTTGCATGGTTTTAAGATAGTTTGTAGTTTAATTTTAGTATCATTAAGATTATATTATATAAAATTTAAGTCAAAGTTTTAGTAATTTTGTTGTATTGTTGTGATTTTTATTAGTTGTTTTTTTTATGTATGTCTTTACAGTTTTTTTATTAATTTTAATTTTAGTTTTAGTTATTTTTGTACATCAAGTTAAACTGTAATTGAAAATGAGAAGTGTTGACTTTGGAACAAGCTGAAATATTTCTACTCTATTTTATTTCAGTTAATGTTAATCTTAAATTAGGGCTGCAACAACTAATCAATAAAATCAAATTATAATTGACCATGAAAATAATTTACAACAAATTGGATTGTCAATAATCACATCAACATTTTTAATATTGGAGTAAAATTACTTATATTAAAATCATTACATTAATGATGAGTAATATTTGGATTTGTATCCAATTAATCGAAGAAATAATCGACTGAATAATCATTAGTGCCAGCGTTATATTTTAATACAAAAATTATTGTTAAGATGCTATTTCTACTGATTTTAGTTCCAAACTACAGCATGCAAGATTTGCAAAAGGAATATTTGGAAATGTGTGTTTCCTACAGTTGAAGTACTCATGATGTTGTTGTGAAGTATCTGATATGTGGTCGTTTGCACAGTTACTGTATGTACTGTATGAATGTCAATAAAGCAGTGGTTCTCAACCGGGGGGAAACTTTGCATTATTTAAATGCAATTGTATGAACATAATATTGATTAAAATGCTATAAAAACACTAAAAATGATAATGGTTTTTTTTAGTTTGTTAGTCAGAGAGGTTGAGAAGCGCTGCTCTTCTGTTTCTGAATGTCAGGCCCGTCATTTGCATGGAGAGACGGCTTTATTTCACACACGTGTGTTCAATAATCCCAAACACCGGATTCACCAAATTTCCCTCCCGGAGAGATGAGCGTTGATCACTCCGTAGACATTTTAATTGAATCCCGTTCAATATGCTTTAATCAAATGAACGAGCGTGATTCAATCTCTCGCATCTATTTGGATTAATTTGCTGAATTAGATTAGAGGGGAGCGCGTGAGGAGAACACGCTAATTCCCCGTTTAAGGCCGAGCGCACGCTCCGGACGCTGCTGACGGCCGGCATCTGGTCATTTACAGCGCAAATGTTTTCATATTCCTCTAATTGCATCCTGAAAAATTAGGAGAAGGTGAATTAATGTTGCTTTTATTGTGAATGTACAGTGTGTTCTGATGTGTCTGTGCTGTGATTGACCTTTCACACATCACATCGTCCTCATAAACACTTATTAATGCACATACGGATGCTCACCGAGAGACGATAGACGTGGAGCTGATACAGCTGTGTTATTCACTACCAGTCCACAGTAAAAAAAAAAAAAAAAAAAGTCTGATCTGCTCATCAGTGCTGCATTTATTTGATCAAAAATACGGTAAAAACTGTGAAATATTATTAGAATTTAAAACAGCTGTTTTCTATGTGAATATCTTTTTAAATGTAATTTATTTCTGTGATCAAAACTGGATTTTCAGCATCATTACTCCAGTCTTCAGTGTCACATGATCCCTGTGGAAAACAGTTGTGCTGCCCAATGTTTTTGTGGAAACACAAAAACACATCATATACTACAAAAAAAAAAAAAAAAAAATCAAGGATGCATTAAACTGATCAAAAGTAAAAGTAAAGACATTTATAATGTTACAAAAGATTTGTATTTAAAATTATATGATTTGATTTGATGTCAGGGCAACATAACAATTTTTTTGATTTAGTCTTTTTATTTTATATTTAATCTAATATTTATATTTCATTTAACTTATTCAGTTATATTTATATATATATACATATTCAGTTTTAATTGTAGTTGAATTGAAGTTTTAGTAATTTTGTGCTTTTGATTTTTTTTTTTTAGGTAATTTTAGTAACTCTACTTAAAATTGATTTTATTTCAGTTAGTGCCAGGGCAACACATCATATTTATCTAATATTTATATTTTAATGTATTTATTAAAATATGTTTTATTTTCAGTTTTCATGTTCATTTTAGTTCAAGTTTCAGTATTTTTGTTGTATACTTTTGTCGTTTTTATTTTTTCTTCCTATTTCTATTTTTATTTCAGTTTTAGTTTTAGTAATTTTAGTACTTCAACTTAAACTTATTTCACTGGAGTTGATGTCAGGGCTTTATTTAATTTAATTTAATTTATTTTATTTTATTTTGTTTTATTTTATTTAATTTTATTTATTTTTATTTTATTTCATTTATGACAGTAAAGACATTTATAATGTTACAAAAAATGCCAATTTTAAATAAATGTTTCTGTTCATCTGTGAATCCTGAAAAAAAAAAATGTATCACAGTTTCCACAAAAATATTGTGCGGCACAACTGTTAACAAATGTTTGTTAAGCAGCAAATCAGCATATTAGAATGATTTCTGAAGGATCATGTGACACTGAAGACTGGAGTAACGATGCTAAAAAATTCAGCTGCGCATCACAGAAATAAATTACAGTATAACAGATATTCACATAGAAAACAGCTATTTTAAATTGTAAAAATATGCCACATTTTTGCTGTTTATCGTGTAATTTTTTGAGTAAATAAACAGATTCTTGGTGAGCAGAAGAGACTTCTTTCGAACACATTAAAGTGAGAGTCACGCCCGTTAGTGTATGTTAGTTTTGATCCATCCGGACAAAAGCAAACACACATATGTAATGTAAGTCACATGACCCTGTGGTTGGTCAGCTGACCCTCGGTTGGTCCGGACGTTCAGGTTTGCGCAGTGGCCGCCGCACATCTCTGTCTTTCTCTCTGTCTCACGAATGCCACCATGTCTGCTTCTGTTCATTTTATATCGTTTGGGAGCATTAATATTTTTTACTTTTCTTTCCTTCCATCTTCATCCCCCTCCACTGCTTAAACCCCTCCACCACCCCACTGGGCAGGAGAACCTATCAGTCCTACACTTACTACCTGTAAGTAAAACACCTTTGTACACTGTTAGTGCCATGCTATGCTCAACCTGCATGACGCGCCGGTTTTAGATCCGCTCCGGCGCCGCTCCGGCACGAGAGTTAGCGTTCGCCCTCGGCCCGAGCCGTTTTCTGTAACTGTTATGATCATGAGCTGAAGTTTTGATGTGATTCTCCGTCATTTGCTGTGAAATGCCTGTCTGTGAATGCTGTACCTCCTCCAATCAGAGCTTTGATTTGATTACTGGTGATTCATTTACAGTCCATGTGATTGAGCTTCGTAGCTTGTAGATTATTCGAAGAATCGCTTTCCCGAGGAAACTTCTCCTTGTCTTTCTGTTGCCCAGCTCAGGGAAGGGAAACGTGCTTTTCCCGAACCTGGAATTCCCCTTCATCTCATAAATCATCATCATCATCATTAATCGCAGTCATCACACGCTTCCGGCGTTTGGCTCGAGTTCTCCTGCATGGTTGGTGTTCGTTGCATGTGAATGAAGTGCATCATCCTCATGTCCTGACGTTCAGTGTGTTTAATGGATGCTTGATTTGTGCTGTTTGTTTGTTTGTTTGTTTGTTTGTTTGTCATGCTGAGCTGTTCTTCAAAACCAGTTCCATTAAAAGTTGAATCTGCTGCGCTACAGAAAAGAAATAGTTTTAGCTCAGTGGTGAGACTGAATGAAGCCACGAGTTTCCATTTTATTCTAGTTCAAGTTTTAATCATTTTGTTATGTGCTTTCATCATTTTTATTGGTTTTTTTTTTAATCTTTAATTTTTTTAAACATATCTAATTTTTTGATTATGTTCCAGTTTTATGCTTATGTAATATTTAGGTTTTAATTTATGTACTAAAATGTATTTTCAATATTTATTAAAAGATTTTTTATATTTTGTCAGTTTTCATTTTAATTTTAGTTCGTTTCAGAATTTTTTTTAATGTATTTCAGTTTTGGTTTTAGTAATTTTAGTACTTCAACATAAACTTATTTTATTTGAGTTTATGCCAGAACAACATTGCAATTTTTTATTAAGTTTTTTATTTTATATTTTTATTTAATCTAATATTTTTATTTTATATTATTATATTTTATTAAATTATATTCATATATATTTTCAGTTTTTATTTCAATTGTAGTTGAATTGAAGTTTTAGTAATTTTGTGCTTTGGTCTTTTATTTAAGTAATAAAATAATTTTATTTCAGTTAGTGCCAGGGCAACGTATCTAATTTTGCTCCAGTTTTGTTTATCTAATATTTATATTTTAATGTATTTACTAAAATGTACTTTCAGTTTTTATTTTAATTTTAGTTCAAGTTTCAGTATTTTTCTCATGTGCTTTTTTAGTTTTTATTTTTTCTTCCTATTTTTTTTTTTTCAATTTTAGTTTTAATAATTTTAGTACTTCAACATAAACTTATTTTATTTGAGTTTATGCCAGAGCAACATTACAGTGTTTGATTAAGTTTTTTTATTTTATATTTATATTTAATCTAATATTTTTGTTTTATATTATTTTATTTTCTGAAATCATATTCATATATGTTTTCAGTTTTATTTTAATTGTAGTTGAATTTAAGTTAGTAATTTTGTGCTTTTTGATTGTTTTATTAAAGTCATTTTAATAATTGTGCTTAAGATCATTTTGTTTCGGTTATTGCCAGGGCAACGTATCTAACTTTTGATTAAGTTTCAGTTTTATGTTTTTCTAATTTTTATATTTTAGTTATTTTTAAAAAAGATTTTTGTGTGTTTTAAGCTTTAATTTTAATTTTAGTTCAAGTTTCAGTATTCTTTTCATGTGCTTTTGCTTTTTATTTCTATCTTGATTTTTATTTTGGTTTTTGTTTTAGTCATTTTAGTACATTATCTTTTTTTTTATTTCAGTTAGTGCCAGAACAACTTATTTATTTATTTATTTTTGTATTACCAGAAATCATTTTTAGCAGTTTTAGTTCACATAACACAGTCAATATCTTGATTACACAATCAGTAACTCTTAGGAACCATTTTGCAATTCTTTTTAAAAGATACAAAAATGAATTTTGTTGCAATAGATGTACTTTCAAATCAAATCAAATCAAATCAAAAAGCACTGGAATGTGTTACCCTAAATATGATTGTGTTTTTATTGTAGTTAAGATAGTTAAAAAGTTATTTGTTGGAATTGGAGCTCCAGTGGAGTGAGAATGAATCAGACCTGCAGTCAGACACAGATGTGTTGTGTTGCTCATGATTCCCATCAGTGTTTGTTTGTGAGAAACACACATGCAGTGGTTTGTGTCCTATAGAGCTGCAGTATTGATTTATGATGGCAGTGAGCGTGTCAATCATCAGTGTGCTGCTGTCAGTCATTAGGATCTTCAGAGTTCCTTCTGCTCTGGGGTTTGGACTCTTTCTGACAGCATGCGCTGAGATTGATGCGTCTGCGCTGCTGTACGGATGCGTGTGCGCATGCGGCCGCGGAACGGCTGGCCGTTTCTGTCATGCCGTCAATGAGCCGGACGGGGCTGAGGTTCGTGTCACACACCTGTCACTCGCATCCTGCAGGAAAACTTCAGCACACGCACACAGTGACAGGAGCAGAGCCAAACCACCGCCACTATATTACACCACAGACACATTAAAACATACAGAGAGAGAGAGGAAGCGCTCGTCTGATTCACGAATCAATCTCTGCAGTGAATCACAATTTTTTTTTTTTTACCATTTTAAGCTAAAATAGAGTTAATATGTCAGTAATTCATCAGCACATTCACATGTTCATGCAGATAAATCAATCAAATATTGTTCGTTTTGTTCAGCTTTATGTAGTCAATCCTAAGTCAATTATTTATTATATTATTTTCATTGTTTTTATTTTATATTATTTTATTTTATTTTAATGATTTTATTAGTTAGCATTTCATTAACTAAGTCAATTAAGAAATGTAAAAAATATATTTTTTTAATAAAAATAACTGTTTTTATTTTGATGAGCAGTAATTTTGTTATTTTTATTATTATTATTATTTTTTATTTATTTATTTTTTTGTTTTTGTTTTTGCATTATTGTATTATAATATTATTGTATTATTTTAGTTTCAGGTTTAGTTATCAAGTTGTGCATTAGCCAAATAAAAAATAAAAATAAATAAAAAGTGTTTCCCTGCAAACACGCTAAAATAAAATAATACATTTTAATAAAATAAAATGATTTATTGTATTATTTTAATTATTTGTATTTTATATAATTTCATTTTATTTTAATAATTTTATTTATGTAATTTTAATTAAATCAGTTATTTATTATGTTATTTTATTTATTTTTATTTTATATAATTTAATTTAGTTTTAATGATTTTATTAGTTAGCTTTTTATTAACTCTATTATTAATTATTTTTTTAATAAATACAAATGTTTTTATTTTAGTTAATGAATTTGTTTTTATTTAGTACTTTCATTTTTATTTTATGTTTAGTAATTTTGTTATTTTTATGAGTTTTTGTTTGTATTATTGTATTATCATTTTATTGTATTATTTCAGTTTTAGTTATTTTAGTACATCAAGTTGTGCATTTGCCAAATAAAAATGAAGGGTGTTTCCCTGACAACAAGCTAAAATAAAATAATGAATTAAATCTAAATAATAAATACAATTTTATAAAATACTGAATTTTATTTTATTTCAGTTAATGCTTAATATAAGTGAGTTTTTTTTATGGTTTTAACTTTTAGTTCAGTTAGGGCCACATGGACAAATAGTTAATGTTATTGTGAGCAGCTGTTTGTTAATTCTGACGGTTATGAGTTAACAGGTTCATGTTGAGGTTAAATCTGTAACTCCTTGAAATCTGTGGTCTAGTGGTAATCTTTCTGGATTTGGCGTGTTAAAGTGTGGGATTGTTTGGCATGTTGTGATGTAGTGTTTTTCTCTGGTTTAATTGTAGTTTAGCGTTGTGTTGTGTGTCTTTAGTCTCTGTTGGCTCTCGCTCATGTACTGATCCCAGACCAGCGGCGCAGCACGCGTCCCACAATTCCCCACTGTTCCCCGTGTCCAAGCGGCTCTAATGAATACGTGTGTGTGGCGGAACGCTCGCGTTAAACGCCTACAACAGACGCGCTAGTGTGCGAGAACACAATTCCCAGCATGCCGTGCAGTTTCATCTGCGGTGTGCGTCACACTTTGAAGGATCCTTCCTCAGTTGGACGCAATCAATTAGGACAGTGATGTGTGTGTGTGTGTGTGAGTGTGTGTGTATGAGTGTGTGTGTGTGTATAAGGCGCCATGTAGGATTTAAATCAAACTTCAGTACATATACACCTATAAATTACTCACATGTACATGTATACTGTTGAATGCTCAAAATATATATATGAAATACATGTGCACACTAATATGAAATCCATACCAATACATCTTATGTTAGTAATGAATGCATATACACTTGTGAATAACTTGCATATACATATAAACTTGGCACATGCAAACACCTGAAGACACTTGCTTATACGTATAAACTC
Source organism: Labeo rohita (assembly GCF_022985175.1). Classification (NCBI taxonomy): domain Eukaryota; kingdom Metazoa; phylum Chordata; class Actinopteri; order Cypriniformes; family Cyprinidae; genus Labeo; species Labeo rohita. The sequence continues at coordinate 39,240,913 of NC_066870.1, forward strand.
AATCCATGCATATACACCTACAACAACACACGCACACGCATATAAACTCGCTGCATGCAGACACACCTGTACATACTCGGATATGCATATAAACTTGATCCAGGCATATACACCTATAAACACTCGCACATACAAATAAACTTGATGCGTGCATACACACCCATAAAACAGTCACGCAAACATGCAAAATAAAACGTGTGTGTGTATATATATATATATATGTGTGTGTGTGTGTGTGTGTGTGTGTCTTTCTTATAAGTCTGATAAGAAAGACACATAATAAAGCATACAATGTACAGACAAGCAGATGAGTTCAGTATAAGAATGCAACGTATTTAATTACGCGTAAAGCGTTTTCCTCCCAATTTGGGTGGGAAGCGTGCAGTCTGTGATTGTGTGTAGTTGCTGATGTTTGCAAAAGCATGCAGTTGCTTTCTTATGTGCGCCGTTTTTTGGTTTCACTTTCGCTTTCGAAATCATTCACGTTCAGCAAGGAGGGGGGATGGGGTGTGCGTGCTTGTGTGTGTGTGTTTGTGCATATGTGAGTTGTGTTTGCATATATAAGTGTGTGCTTGGGCATATATAAATGTGTGTGTGTGCATATGTGAGTGTGTGCGCTTGTGCATATATGAATGAGTGTGTGTGTGTGTGTGTGTGTGTGTGTGTGTGTGTGTGTGTGCATATGTGTGTGTTTGTGCATATGTGAGTGTATGCACTTGTGAATATATGAGTGAGTGTTTATGTCTGTGTGTGTGTGTGTGTGTGTGTGTTTGTGCATATGTGAGTGTGTGTTTGCATGTATGAGTGTGTGCTTGTGCATATATAAATGTATGTGTGTGCATATGTGAGTGTGTGCGCTTGTGCATATATGAATGAGTGTGTGTGTGTGTGTGTGTGTGTGCATATGTGTGTGTTTGTGCATATGTGAGTGTATGCACTTGTGAATATATGAGTGAGTGTTTATGTCTGTGTGTGTGTGTGTGTGTGTGTTTGTGCATATGTGAGTGTGTGTTTGCATGTATGAGTGTGTGCTTGTGCATATATAAATGTGTGTGTTTGTGCATATGTGAGTACGCACTTGTGTATATATGAGAGTGAGTGTGTGTGTCTGTGCATGTGTGAGTGTGCATTTGTGTATATATGAGAGTGTGTGTTTGTGCATATGTTTGTGTGTGTGTGTTTGTGCATATATGAGTGTGCACTTGTGTATATATGAGAGAAAGTGTGTGTTTGTGCATATATGAGTGAGTGTGTTTATGCATATGTGTGTGTGTATGTGTGGGTGTGTTTGTGCATACGGTATATGAGAGTGACTGTGTTTTTGCATATGTGAGTGTGCACTTGTGTATATATGAGAACGAGTGTGTGTCTGTGCATATATGAGTGAGTGTGTTTGTGCATATGTGAGTGTGTGTATTTTGCGTGAGGGTGTGTAATATTGGAATATAATTTGACTTTATGCTTGTAAAACCTTAAAATTAAAACTAAAGCTCATATGCAGTGCAAAAACTATTATGTTCCAAATAAAACATCTGATGCTAGAAAACATAATTTCAGTCTTTCTCCGTGTTACTATGCAGCGCCGTTTCTTTGTAGTGATTAGTGAAGTTTGCTAGTGATTTCTGAGTGTGAGTTGTTGAGTGTGGGCACTGAATGTCAATCTGGAGGTTGAGTTTTCACTCGGAGCTGCCGGTTGATGTTCCTGTGGAGGATCTGAACTCTGTCCTGACGGAATATGGCGTGTTGTTTAGCGTGGCTAATCTCATGGCGGCGTAACCCGTTAGCTCTGCTCATCAATCATGTCTTCTGCTGATGTTCATGAGCTCACTTTGGTTTTAATGGAGTTTGTAGTTTGTAGAAAGTTGCTGAATTTCCTTGCTTTGTGGTTTGGCTCCGTTTCCAAGATCTCATTCCAAATTACCAGCGGATCCGCTTTGGGAAGTCGAGCGCTCGGAACACGCGGCCTCGGGCGAGGAACCGCGCGCTAATTTCCCTCCCACGGATTGGTTGAGTAATTTGGCCTCATTTGCATGTGCGGATCGTTAGCAGACGAAGGCAGGTTAACTGAATCCAGATCAGCTACAGCAGAACTCCATCACAGAGCTTTATTCTCGAACATCCGCTGTGTGTGTGTTGGGCTTGGACAGTACGTTGTGCGGCTGTAATCACACTCCTCAAGGCTCTTGGTGGGGCATTGATTAAAATTATATTGGGCTTTAATTGGGAGGGTGACTCCACCATCTCAATCAGGCCCTGCTCATTAAAATTAGCCTCTTTTGATTAGTTTAATGGCCGACCACCTTGAGTGCTTCTCAGAACTGCTCTTTGCTCACTGAAACACATTTGTTGAACTAACCTCTCAGCCTGTTAAAAGTGTTCTGTGTTCACAATGACACTTTAAATACTGTTTAAATAAAACTGTGAAATGAAATAAAATTTGGAAAATTTTCACTTATTATACTCAAATAAATGTGTTATTTACAGTTCCCACGCAGTGTTCATACTGCACACAGTGTGTTAGTGTGTCATTCTGACTGTAAGTCATGTGTATTTCCTGTTAGAATATTCAACTAATGCTGTTGTCTTTATCTTTGATTTTGTGATTTGCAGAAAACTGGCGAAGAAGCGCAAGGAGACGCTGAACAGCACGAGACAGGAGATGACGGTGATGGTGAACTCAATGGACAAAAGCTACACGGAGCAGGGAACCAACTGTGATGAAGCGCTTTCATTCATGGACACACACAACCTCAACGGACGCTGTGAGTCACACACACGCTTTCATGCTTTTGTGGAAGAAATTTATACTTATATTCATCAAGGATGCACTGAATGGATCAAAAGTGACAGTAAAGACAGTTACAAAGATTTCAGTTTAAAAAAAGTGTTGTTCTTTTGAACTTTCTATTCATCTGTGAATCCTGAAAAATAATATGCATGACAGTTTTTACAAAAACATTGTGCAGCACAACTGTTTTCGACATTGCTAATAATCATAAATGTTTGTTGAGCAGCAAATCAGCATATTAGAATGATTTCTGAAGGATCATGTGACACTGAAGACTGGAGTAATGATGCTGAAAATTCAGATTTGATCATGGAAATAAATTACAGTTTACAGATACTGACATAGAAAACAGCTGTTCTAAATTCTAATAATATTTCATAATTTTCTTACTGTTTTTACTGTATTTTAAATCAAGTAAATGCAGCTTTGGCGATCAGAAGAGACTTATTTAAAAAACATTAAAAATGGAGTAATGATGCTAAAAATTCAGCTTTGATCACAAAAATAAATAACATTTTAACAGATATTCACACAGAAAATGGTTGTTTAAATTTTAATAATATTTCATAATTTTTGCTGTTTTTACTGTATTTTATTAAAAATAAATGCAGCTTTGGTGAGCAGAAGAGACTTCTTTAAAATACATTAAAAATGGAGTAATGATGCTGAAAATTTGGTTTGATCATAGAAATATATTACATTTTAACAGATATTCACATAGAAAACAGCTGTTCTAAATTCTAATAATATTTCAGATTTTTGACTGTTTTTACTGTATTTTAATAAAATAAATGCAGCTTTGGTGATCAGAAGAGACTTCTTTAAAAAGACAAAAAAAAAATGAAAAAATTAAAAAAAATTAAAATGGAGTAATGATGTTGAAAATTTAGGTTTGATCACAAAAATAAATTACATTTTAACAGATATTGACATAGAAAACAGCTGTTCTAAATTCTAATAATATTTCACTGTTTTCACTGTACTTTTGATCAAATAAATGCAGTTTTGGTGAGCAGAAGAGACTTCTGTGTGTGTACTTCTGTGTGAGGCTTGTATGATGAAGCTGATTAGTGTCAGTCTGTGTTTTGTGAATCTGACGTGTGTAAGGAAGCGTCTGATAATCACACACTCATTGTGATAAAGCAGCTGTCGCAAACACTCGTGCTCACAGACGCTCCTGACGCCTCCGACCGAGAGAGCGCTTTAATCGCACACGCAGACACGCAGTCGCATGCCGTCCCGCAGACGCGTCCTCAGATCGCCGTCTCTGCTCCGGCTTTACAGGACAAACACGTGCGGCTGACAGCTGCTTCTGCGTCTGCGCATCCATCGCACGATCCACACAAATACAATGATGATTTAAGCCCCTTTAAAGATTAAAAGCATTAATATGTTTTGCGTTGTGACGTGATTGACATGACAGTTGGACAACACATGCAGTTGTGTGTCTGTGTTATTTTAGTATTTTATACATAGTAATTTTATGTGCTTTTGTCATTTTTATTAGTTTTCAAATTTTTGTTTCTTATTTATTACTAATATTTAAAATATTTATATATATTTTTTGTGTTTTAAACTTAGGGCTAGTTATTTTAGTGTTAGTGGTGGTTTTAGTTTCAGTGCTGATAATGTGAGTTTGTAATGGTGTTTTTCTCCGTGAAGCCGGATCTTCTCCATGTTCTCTGACGGTGAAGACGAACACGCTGAGCAGCAGCATCCCAAACACGTATTACCCAGGTAACCACACACTCCACACGCGTGTCCGTCCGCCAGAAACACGCTCCCATTCATTTACCGCAAACCCAGCGACTCTGAGCTCAGTCAATACAAACCGCAGAACTCATGCTCTTCCTCAGTGTTTTCATCTTGTTTTTCCAGTATTTAAAGACTCCTAAACTGACTGGAGAAGCAAAATGACACCAGATAAGAAGTTGTTGTTTTCTCTTGTTTGGTCTTGTTTTCTTAGGATTTTATCAAAATTCATTAATGATTTAAACAAGAACAATATCTGCCAATGGAGTCTGAAAATAAACATGTTTTCTCTATTTTTCTATTATTTTTATTATTATTATTATTATTATTAAAGTAAAATAATACATTACTCAATTAATAATATTTGTAATATATTAATATTATTTAATAATAATAATATACATAAAATCAATAATTAATATTTCTTATTATTTATTTATTTGCACTCAGCAACTATAGTTTCTGATTGTTTCCCAGTTTGTGTATGAAAAAGTTTAAAAACAAGCAGCTTTATTATACGTATTGTAAAAATACTTTTTATGACCTCCATGAAACTCCTTAAAATAATCAAGTGTATTAATGTTGTTGTTGTTGTTATTATTATCATTAAATGACTTCTAAGAAAATATGAATATAAAATTTTAAATAAATGTATTATTAAAGTAAAATAATACATTAGTCAAATAATAATATTTTAATATATTAATATTATTTAATATAATTTTATTTAATAATAATAATAATAATAATAATTGTTATTATTATTATTAATATAAAATCAATAATTAGTATTTCTTATTTATTTATTTGCACTCAACACTTAAAACATGACACTCTATTATGACTTTATAATAATGACGTGTATTTATGTTGTTGTTGTTAGTAGTAGTCGTATAATTAACAATCATATATATATAAAATGTATACAATTATTAATAAAAATATATTAATAATTTAATTTAATAGTATCTAATAATATATCAGTAGTTATTTAATAATATAAAAATAAATAATAAATGAATAATAAATGAATACACACATGTATTGTACTGTAAATTTAACTTAAAATGCTAAACAGTACTTAAAATTCGGTATTCATATTTCTTTTTTTTTTTTTTTTTTTTTTTAATTTCTTTTTTTTTTTTTTGTAGTTTTATTTTTCTCAACAACCAAAAGATTAAAGATTAAAAACCAGTAGCTTGATTATGATTATAGCAGGAACACTGAAAGAAATATTTTTGGAAATAGTGCTTTGAGATCTGCTGTATTACGTGAATCAGAAACCTGATTCGGACTGATGACTTGTGTTTTTCTTCTCTCTGTGTTTGTTTCGGTGGTTCTGCTGCGTCAAACTCCTCCAGACCCGTTTGTTCCCACCGCGATCTTAGGTGAGCCACGTTTGTGTTTCTCCACGTCATGTTTGTTTGATTTGGGTTGTTTTACAGCTTGTCATCAGCACACCCGTCTGTCCGTCCGTCTGTCTGTCTGTCGCTTCTCTTCCTTTGGCTTCCGCCTTCACTCCATCCCATCCGCGTCGCGCCTCGTGCCGGTGATGTCACTTCCTGTCTGACATCTCATTTGCATGGACAGACATGTGGCCTGGATGTGGAGGAGTGGATGGATGATGCTGTAGCTGCACATTCAACACACATGAGCGGTGATGTTAGTGATTCAATCCCCTGAATTCAGTCAAATTACATGTTGTTAGTAGAAAAAAACTCTTAAAAAAGGGTCCAAAATTGAATTAAACAAACCAAAATAGAAGGTCAGTTATAATAATAATAATTATTATTATTATTATTATTACATTTATTTATTAATAATAATTTATTGATACATTTCAAATATATATTTAATTTAATAATACAATAATAAATTATTCCATTTGAATGCATTCCATTTAGAATCAAATTAAATTTAAAATAATTGAAAAATGCAAATTCTAATATTAAGTGAACTATTATAATATACATTATTATGGTTGTTATTATTTTCATTAAAAGTATTAATACAGTAAAATAATGCATTAATAATTTAATAATATATATTTTAATAATGCAATAATAAATTACATACAAGTGTAATCAACTCAGTTTAAAATATATTTAAATTTAAAATAATTCAAATTAATAATATTAAGTGAACTATTATTATGATTATGATTATTATTATTGTTATTATTAAATATATTATATTATTATGTAAATATAATAATGTTGTAATAATAAATGACCTTTTATTGAATTTTGTGTAAAAAAATTGTGTAATAAATATTCATTTTAAAATATATTTTTATTAATTAATTAAAATAATAATAATAATAAGTATAAAATAAATAAATAAATAAATAAAGTAAAATAATTAATTAATTTAATAATAAATATTGTTTAATACTAAAATAATACATTAAAATAAATGTGACAAATAAAATGCTGAACAAAATACATAATCAAGAAATCATTCTTTTTTTTATTTTATTTTATTTTTATGAAAGCAGATTCTGTGAACACCAGGATTCTGATGAGGAGTGCAGTGTTAAAAACAAAGTTCAGCAGTGTTAGGGTTTATTAAACTAGGTCTGGTGATGATGATGATGATGATGATGATGATGATGGTGTTGCATTAGAACTAAAGAACTGCTAAAAAGACAATAGCAATAAAAGCGTCTGCCGAAAGCATGAATGTAAATGTAACCGCATTGCTGTGCGGTTCTTCAGGTCCGTGCGGTTCGGCTGATGCGTTTCACGAGCCAATGCTTTACTGTGTAAGTGTGGAGACGGTTTTGCCGGTGTCGATTTTCCCCTCGGGATGTTTTTTTGTAGTTTTTGGAGAAGGACGGCTGGATCGGCGTTTCCGTCTCGTTCTCTACATCCACTCCAGTGTTTCTTTGCTCCTCTGCTATTCTCTCTAATGTTTCTTCTGCCTTTAGCGGCTCTTTCTGACCTACTTGTTTTTCTTTTTCTTATTTTGCGGCTGTTTATTGGTTTATTCTATGATAAAATAGAATAATAAAGCAGGTTTTGTCTCATTTTCGCGGCACCTCTACACCCGATTTATCTAAAGCGCTCCGCACCCCAGAGTCGGCCCTCGCAAGGCCTGAGAATTTAATTGATTAACATAATGTGATGTGATGAAAAATAAGAGCTCAGAGCGCCGTATTAAATATGAATGACTCTCGGGCTAACGGCACGTGTAAACGATCGCTCGAGCGGGAACAGGTTTACATTACACAATAAAATGGGGGAAAAACAGGAAAGCTTCACCTCCGGCTCACGAGGGTTTATGGAGCAGCGAAGATGATGCTGATGTTCAACACGAGCAGAAGCACAGTCAGCTCAGCTGCTGCTTCAGCACTTCTCAACCGCACACCCCTGAGGATGTAGATTTTACTCTGGACATCAAGTGTTTGTTGTGCAAAAGTCTTCAAATCAAGCATTGCTATTTATTTATTGTTTGCTTGTTTGTTTAATCTTTTACTGTGTATTATTTTTACTTTATTTTTATTACATTTTTATTTTTTTATATTATTTTAATATTTTTACTTATCATTTTAATTGATCCTTTAATACATACATTTTTCTATTTTTATTATAATTTTAATTATTTATTACGATTGTAATTTATAATTTAATGTATTTATTACATTTCTCTGTTTATCATTTTTATTCATTATTTAGAAATTTTTCTTTTATATGATTAATTCATTTTAATGTATAATTTAATGCATTTATTTTGTTTCTGCATGTCTATTTTTATAATTTTACTAAATATTTCTTTGTTTTTGATTATTCATGTATTATCATTTTCATTTATAGTTTAATTCATTTAATATTTTTTTAAATATTTTAAATATTTTACTATTTATTATTTTTCATTTGTATTTTTTCATATCTCATATTTGTTTATTTTTATTATTTATTCTGTTTTTAGTTATAATTTTGTTTATGAATACATTTATTTTGTTTCTATTTTTATATTTTACAATTTATAACAATAATAGTATTATGTAGTTAGTTATTTCAGTGCAATTTTAATTATTTATTTTCAATTCTAATGAAATGCCTGTATTTTCTTTAAGCTGCACAAAACGAGTTCTGCACAGTTCATGTTTCTCCTCACTGAAGCCGTATTTTTGTGAACGAGGTCATGTAATTTGACAGATGATGAGTCTGATTGGCCCCCTCGTGACCTTTGACCTCCTTTGTGAGGCCACTGCTCTGTAGATCTCCATGAAGCGATTGCAGTGTTCATCTGACCAGTTTTATTTGCATTTTTTCTTTTGTTTTGAAACTCATTTTTCTCCTTCATTGTGATTTGAGTCCCATAACACCCGGATCCCCGAACGCCCTGCAACTGATCAGAGCTCTGCTAGTTCTCTTTGGTGTAATTGTTGCTTATACCCTGTCTCCTCTCTCTCTCTTTCTCTCCTCTCTCTGGCTGTCTCTCGCTCTCTCTCTGTCTCTCTCTTCTCTCGTTTAACCTCTAATGTATCTGCTTAAAAAGTCCCCATTAATGGTAAGTTCATCAGCGTGACAGAGGTTGTGTGTTTCACTAGAGTCACTCCCTCCATTGGCGCGTTACAGCATCACTCGTCCACCGCATCCTCCTCATCATCATCATCATCCTCCTCCCGTGTGCGTCTGCATCGTGTTTCTGCTGTCTTTGCTTTGGCTTGTTGTGCTTCGGCCCGTGTGGCTTTGAACATCCGTCATCACACGTCCGATCATCCGCTCGTGCTTTGCTGTTGATTGACAGCACCCACGCCTCATGGCAGATCTCAGATCAGGGCGAAACAGGCACACAGGCCGATTCTAGCCGTGTTTCTTTGAAGTTATAGAGGAAGAATCACGTGATATTTCACGAAGGAATGAACGAGCGGGGCAGTCAATCGATCCCTCCCTCCACATCCACTCATCCACCCTTCCTGCAACGTCGTGTCATGACCATCCATCGCCAGTGAATGGGAAACCAATCAAGCGCTTTCTTTTACACTGATTGATTAGCTGGAAAAATACAGGCAATTAAGCAAAGACACTACAGGAGGAACATTGCACTGGTCAAGTCTGAAAAACATGTCTTCACTCAGATTAGCTGAAAGAAAACATTCAAAATACACATATACATGTTTATTTTATTGCACTTTATCTATTTGCGTCTGTAGATTTCAATTCCAAAATATCTTTAAAAGTTTTTATCTCCACTTTAGTCACACTTACATTTACCAAAACTTAGAGGTTTATTCCTCTCTATATTCTGAAGGTTTTCACTGAGGGATTTCTTCATATATCACTCACAACTGATTTATACACCATTTTACTCTCAAAAACATGGTAAAAATGCTACTTTTTGAAGACATTGAGTTTTATCTCCACTTTAGTAACACTTACATTTACCAAAACTGAGAGGTTTATTCCTCTCTATATTCTGAAGGTTTTTACTGAGGGGTTTTTTCATATATCATTCACAACTGATTTATACACTATTTTACTCTCAAAAACATGGTAAAAATGCTAATTTTTTGAAGACAATGAGTTTTATCTTCACTTCACCAGCACTTACGTACACCAAAACTTACAGTTGTATTCCTCTCTATATTCTGAAGGTTTTTACAGAGGGGTTTGTTCATATATCATTTACACTAATTTATACAACATATTATTCCTAAAAACATGGTGACAATTTTGTATATTTAAAGAGGGTGAGTTTGTTTCTCCACTTCAGCTGCACATACATACACCAAAACTTAGAGATTTATTCTTATTTATATTCTGAAGTTTTTTTACTGAGGCATGTGTTGCCATATCATCCACACTGATTTATACAACAATTTATTTATAGAAAAGTGAAAATGTATTAGCTTTCTGTCTGTTGACAGTATTTTCGGATTTACTAAAATAACTGCTATGGTTAAATTTCTATCCTTTTCACCTGTAGTGTCTTGCCTTGCTTATTCAAAATGAAGAGTTTAGCCAAAAATGTAAGTTCTGTCATTATTTATGCTCTCATGTCATTCCAAACCTGCTGTTACTTTCCTGTTCGTTTCTGCATTTTCAGTAAATAACGGCTTATATAAAGCATCATATCCCTGCTTAAAAAATGTCTAAAACCAGTCTAATCTGGTTGGCTGGTCTTTGCTGGTTTAACAGGCTGGGTTTAGAGGGGTTTTGACCACTTTTTTAGCCAGTCAGACTGGAAGGCCACCTAAAAAACAGCTGAACACTAGGTTTAACCAGTTACATCCAGAATAATGATCAGCTTAGGCTGTATTTTAGAGTTTATTTTTCAGCAGGATCATATGATCTACTGTTATAATATTTCTGAGGTGTTTTGGAAACACAAAAAATGGTATATAGTATTATTTCCATTTATATATTTCCATTTATTTTATGTTATATATTTATGATTTTAACATAATTTCACATTGAAATCACGCAGGTTTGGAATGATGTAAACATGAACTTTTAGTAAAATATATTGTTTTAGTGTAAGACTATATATCAGCTTATGATTTATTTTGGACTTTTAAATTTGTTAGGGCCTGCTTGTGAGGTTACGTGACTGAAGTCACTGTAAAAGGAAGCGTAAGTGTGACTGTAAGCATGATGTGTTTCACCGCCGCGTTCTTCAGCCTGACGTCATCGCGTGTTTTTTCTGTCTTGTGTTGCAGACGAGACTCAAACCCTGACCAGTGACACCAGCAGCCTGGTGCAGTCGCACACGCACACACACTCGTCGCACACACACTCGCTGCGCAAGCGCGAGGCCGTGGACGTGCCGTACCAGACGGGCCAGCTGCATCCCGCCATCCGTGTGGCCGACCTGCTGCAGCACATCACGCAGATGAAATGCGCCGAGGGCTACGGCTTCAAAGAGGAGTACGAGGTAAGAGCTCATCGATCCCATCATCCTCACTGCCGCCCACTTGTGTTTAGTGTCATTCCTGATGATGATGATGATGATGAGCGTGTTTCTCTTTGTTTTGTTAAGTCAGATAGTTTATTCATGTGTGAGTGTGTTCACATCAGCTGCTTTTGCTGCACATGTGTCTTTCTCACACACACACACACACACACACACACACACAAAAGTTTACTGCATGTTTTCCAAATGGGGTCATTCTATAGTCCTCTGCTATACTGTAAACAAATCTATACACAAATATTTCAACATTTTTACAAATGTTTATTTCACACCATTTTTACAGTTGAGGACATACTCAATTTAACTCACTTCTAGGTGCAAATTTGTCTCCAAAATATAGTTACACCAGCACACACATACACACATCTGCAGTAATGCAGCATGATTGACACTAGATCAGTGCTTCTCAACCAGGGGCCGGGGCCCAAAATGGGGCCTTTTAATTTAAGAGAGAAAAAAAGTCTTTATTTATTTATTTACCCTTTAAAATACATTTTTCTTCAAAAATGTAGAGTTCTTTAAACTTCTGGAATCACAAAATGAATCATGGTTAAAATTAAAATTCATTAAAATTTAAATGTAATTACATTAAGCTCAATTAAATGAAATTAATTAAATTAATCTTTATTAATATGCTAAAAAAAAAAAATTTCCTTTTTAATTTCCCCCCTCAGTAATTGTTTTTTTAAGAACGCACAGGTCTTGAAACATCTGGAATTTAAATAAACAAATAAATAAATTAAATTAAATGGTTTAAATTTAATAAATGGTTTAAAAATTAAAAATTGTAAAAATTTTTACAATTTTTTTTTTTTTTTTTTTTTTTTGCCTATAACAGTTTTTTTGTTTAAGAATTTACAATTCCTAAATCACAAAAGGAATCATATATATAATAAAATGTAATTAAATAAAATATAAAATTAAATAAAATATTAAATAAAAATATATATCATATATATCATCAAAAATCCCCCTTAAAAACTGTTTTTGTTTAAGAATGTGCAGTTCTTGAAACATCTAGAATCACCAAATCATTGTTAAAAATAAATAAAATAAATAAAATAATTCTCATAATTAAAGAAAACAATTCTAGAGTTGTTATCTTAGTCTATATGAGGAGGTTTTAATATATTGTGTTGGACGGGGGCTTTGAGTCAAAGAGGTTGAGAAGCACTGATCTTCATCATCATCATCATCATCCTCATTCACTCCTGTCATGTCTCCTTTCTCCTCTCGTTCTCCCATCACCTCCTCTCGTCTCCTGTCCTCCTGTTCTCCTCTCCGTGTTCACTGAGGTTCTGTCTGCTGTATTATAGATGAAGATGTCAGACACACAGTGACACAAACACGCCTGGCCTTTGTAAAGCCTCCAGGGTTCATATAATGAAGTGTGTGTGTGTGTGTGTGTGTGTGTGTGTGTGTGTGGATTGTGTTATTGTTGACTTACACACTGTGTCTCTCTCTTCTGGTTCTGTTGGTTCTCTGTGGAGCAGATCAATGAGGTAAGATCACACTTCGTTTGGTTCCTTTGTAACTGAGAGATGATGATGATGATGATGATGGTGATGATGTTGTAGACAGTGACCACTCGACTGCTGTCTGTCAAATGTTTGCAGCGCTGTGTGTGTGTGTGGGTGTGTTTTGCTGGTCATGTGACTCGTGTCCAGCATGATGTAATTCATGTGACTGAAAGAGCCGCTCTGTGTGTGTGTGTGTGTGTGTGTGTGTGTGTATCATCCTCCCTTTATGCTTTCAGAGAGTTTCTGAAGCCCTTCATCGTTCATTTTGCTAAAATCCCCTTCGTTTCTCTGCTGCACACTCAAACAGTGACAATTACTGACGGTTACTGAGTATCTGAAACGACCATTTGACTCTGTGACTCCCATCATCCAAAACAAGATCAACAAAGATTGCAAGATTTTTCTTTCAAGACATTTTTTAGTTTCTAAGTTACATTTCAAGATTCCAGGAGTTTTAAGAGCTGAATGTTCTTCAGGGCTCCTGCAGTTTTTAACCAGTCAATCTGCAAGATTTTTCTAGTCATTCATGAATTGCTGGATCTGTGTTCTATGGAAGCCCGTTTCCGCCACTGAATAAAAAATAAAGAAGTTAATTGCGACTTTTTATCTCACAATTCTGACTTTTTTCTCGCAATTTCGAGTTTACATCTCACAAGTCTGACTTTTTTTTCTCAGAACTGAGATACAAACGCACAATTGCAAGTTATAAAAACAGAATAGCTAGATATAAAGTCAGAAGTTTGTTTTTTTTTTTTTTGCAAGTTTGTATCTCACAATTCTTACTTTTTTCTCAGAATTATGAGATACAATCTCGCAATTGTGAGTCATAAAGTTCAGTTCTGAGGAGAAAAAAAGGCTGCTAAGTTCATAGAATTGCCAGTTTATATCACACAATTCTGAGGAAAAAAAAAGTAAAAATTGTGAGATAAGTCGCAATAGCCTTTTTTTTTATTATTATTCAGTGGTGTAAACAGGGTTCCATAGGGATCAGGATTTAAAAATATATATATTATTTTTTACTCAATTTTTTCCCCAATTAAATCTCTTAGCATGTGGCATAACTTGATGTTAATCATGTTAGAATCATATTAGCAGCATGCTAGTAGCATGCTAATCATGCTAGCAACATGCTAGTAACTTGCTAATCATGATAGAAACATGTTAGTAACATGCTAATCATGCTAGAAACATGTTAGTAACATGCTAATCATGCTAGCAACATGCTAGTAACTTGCTTATCATGATAGAAACATGCTAGTAACTTGCTAATCATGCTAGAAACATGTTAGTAACATGCTAATCATGCTAGAAACATGCTAGTAACTTGCTAATCATGATAAAAACATGCTAGTAACTTGCAAATCATGATAGAAACATGCTAGTAACTTGCTAATGATGCTAGAAACATGCTAATCATGCTAGAATCATGCTAGTAACACGCTGATCATGCTAGAATTATGCTAGCAACATACTAGTAACATGATTATCATGCTAAAAGCATGCTAGTAACTTGCTAATCATGCTAGCAACATGCTAGTAACATGCTAATCATGCGAACAACATTGTAATCAGCCTATAAAAATGCAAACAACAAGCTAATCATGCTAAAACAACATGTTAAATTGTGTAAGCAATGTCCTAAATCATGCCAACAACATCATCTTTCATACTTTTACAACTGCTTTAAACTTTCAGGCTAGGCTTTCTCAAGCCAACTTAAAGTTTGTTCTCAAACTTTACTCATCTAGTTAAAATATGAAATCTTGTTTTTTAATTGTTTTAGCTTATTTAAGGCATGCTTTATCATATTTTAAATGATTTAAAATCAGTTCTTGAAACTTCTGGAGTCACAAAAAGAGTAATGGTTAAAATAAAAAATAATAATAATAATTTTATTAAATAACTATATTAAAACACTTAATTTTGTATCTTTTTATCTCCAAGAATGTCCGGCTCTTGAAGCATCTGGAATCACAAAATAAATCATGGTTTAAATAAAATAAATTTGTCTTTGGTTCTTGAAAGATACAAATATTTTGGGGATGAATTAAAATATGAAACATCTGCACTTGTAATTGTTTTGTCTTATTTACCACTTGTTTTGTCTTATAAGTTAAAGCGTGTGTTTACAGTCTTACAGGAGTTTCTGAGTGAAGGTGATGATGGTTTTGTGAATCTTCAGTCTCTGATGTTCTTCATATAAATGTCATTGTTGTTTTGATGTTTTTCAGCATATTTTCACGTTTCAGATCACACAGGTCACACAGATTTAGTGTTTTAGATTTTCAGTATTTTTTATTAGAAATCCAGAAGTCGAACGAATGAAAATAAAACGCATGAAAAGATGATATTGAAGCTCTAAAGTGCCAATCATGCAGATGATGTGGGTTAGATGTGAGCGATCATTAGTGAAGTTTTCCGGCATGAATTAATGATGGGAAAGCAGATGAATCATTGGTCTCTGAGGAGTCACATGGTCAAAGGAAGTGTCGTCATTCATCTGCTCGAGTCGACGTCAAACCGCCCTTCTTCTCCAATACATTAATAACCGTTTGATTCCAAAGGGGGAGAACAGAGGAGCTCGTCTCATTAGGAGATATTTCTACTGTGATGAGAATATAAAAGTTATAAGTATAAAAAACAACTGGATTGATAGATCATTTCTATCATTTCTACTGCACACAGATGTGCATAAAACCTTCATGATGTGCTTGATTATAATCAGAAGTTGAAAACAACAAAAACAATCATTTTCATTACTTGACATAAAATCAGTGGTAACTGAAATGAAATAAAACTCTTTTATTGAGTCCAGACGTCCATCTGCACACATTCCCATCATTCAGATATGACGCTCATCATATGACCTCATCACGCCTCATCTGTGTGTGTGTGTGTGTGTGTGTGTGTGTGTGTTCATTCAGATGAGCTGGAGTTTCAATCAGTATTTTGGTCTTGTTTTGCAGTAAAAACATGAGTTTTCTTGAGAAGCTGAAGATGCGGAGATGAAAGAGAATGTAATGAGGTTTATGGTTAAATTACGGCTCACACCTCAGCTGTGCGTTTCAATAATTCAGCACATTTTCTTTATTTAAGAATGTTTCGATTTTTTAATGGAAAACAAGCCAATATATTGCAGTGAATATTTATCCTTGATTGTATTGTGTTTATGAGAAGCGCTTCGCCAGTGGAATTTGTGTTTTTTTTATGACAAGGTTTTTGATTCTCAGACGGACGGATCCGAGAGGAATAACCGTGTTTGTGTTTCAGATGCTTTGACAGGACCGGTGTCTGACCTCGTCCCGCTGACGCTTCACCCTAACGCTTCTCCTTCGCTTACAGGACCGGAGCAGATCAGATGTTGTGCTGGACTGATGTGGTTTCTGCTGGACTCTCACGCGTCTCCGTCTTTCTGTGTGTTTGTGTCTCCTCAGAGCTTCTTTGAGGGTCAGTCTGCGCCCTGGGATTCGGCCAAGAAAGACGAGAACCGCATGAAGAACCGCTACGGAAACATCATCGCATGTGCGTATCAGTCCGTGTTCAGAATTTAACATGCTTTTGCCTCAGAATACTCCAGAGGTCATGCTATTCATGATTATATGGTTCTTTACTTACAACAAATCAAATTTTATATTTAATATATAATTTATATTTATATGTAACTATTGGAAAACCTGGAAGGGTGCGAAAACATCAAAATATTGAGAAAATCACCTTTAAAGTTGTCCAAATGAAGTTCTTAGCAATGCATATTACTAATCAAAAATTAAGTTTTGAAATATTTACGGTAGGAAATTTACAAAAAAAAAAAAATTGTAATTTTGACTCAATACAATCTGTTGTTGGCTATTGCTACAAATATACCCGTAATGCTTAAGACTGGTTTTGTGCTTCAGGGTCACATATATGAAATGTTATATATAGGTTGCGAGCCTGTAGAGAACCTCTAGATTAGTTGTTTTTGTGCATTGTGTGTGAGAGGATGATTGTGCGGCACAGCACGACATTTACACACATCTGATAAACACACACGTGTTATCTGGACACACGCAACACGAGTGTTATCGTGTCAGAGACCATCAGATTACACAGGAACTGGAGAGAAACGCACAACGTGAGACCCTGACGTCTGTCTGTTTGTCTGCAGATGATCACTCGCGTGTGCGGCTGCAGAATCTGGACGGAGAGCAGAACTCTGATTACATTAATGCTAATTACGTTGATGTGAGTACAGAAGCAGCCGTGACCTTCTCACAAAGGTCACGCACAACACACACACACGATTACAAGAACACAAATACACACGCTTTGACGTACATAAATGTACTGAACACACTTATTTGACAACAGATACACAATCACACACACACACTGTACCCACAGCAGAAGCAGGGTTGCCAGGTTTTCACAACATAACCCTCCCAATTGCTACTCAAAACTAGTCCAAAAATACCCCAATTGCATTTCAAGTGCATTAATGTTACGTTATTATGGTTGCTTCAACTTGCCGACATGAAAAACAACCCACGGCAACAGTGTTAAAACAGCCCAATTCTGCAGGAAAACCGCAGACTTGGCAACACTGGGGTTAAGTCTTAAAATATGATAATATTTTTTAAACTTGTAGCAAGAAATACTTTTTGTTTGTTTTGAAATTAAGAATTATGAACATATAGAAATGTATCTTATATATTCTAGATATCTGGGAGTAAATAATTATAATTAATGAAATGATTATTTTGTCTCAACTTGAACTCATGAAATTGATCTCTTCCTGTTATTACATGTTCAGCTTCCTGTGTGTCGTGACCAGTTCAGATTCTCACTGATTCTTGACTTCTGAGTTATACTGACCCTGATACATGCACACACACACACACTCTTTAGCACACACACACACACACTCCAGATCCTCTCGGGATGTCAGCGGAAGGAGGAACAGATCAGCAGTGTAAATTATAGAGCGAGGGATGACAGCAGACGAGTACAGGAGACTTTAGGGATGAATAAAAGGGTTCAGCACGGAGGGAGAGAGATGGACTCATGCTGAAATGCATTGTGGGTAGTGTTTGATAGTCTTCAGCAGTCTGTGTCTCCTATTGAGTGAACATCTCACATCTCATCTAACAGCAGTCGTGTTACTGTACGTAAGAATTTATAGTTAAAGATCTTTAGAGACCAAATATTGTGATTATCTTTTAAAGGCCTTTTTGATGGTTGGATATTGATAAACACACCAAAAAGAGATTTTTGTAATGCATGACAGAGACTCAGTCTGAGACTCAGTGTTAATAGTATTGACGTGTGTAACTGTTGTTTGCTTTAGTTGCATTGAATGTAAACAGGCTTTAATGGCGAGCGCTCGATATCCAGTCGTCTGAAGGTTTGAGTCTCTAATAGCGTCATTAGTCAGCTCTGGTTATTAGCCGCTTTAAGTCTCTTTACCCATGCACAGATGTAAATTATTTACGCATCTGTGTGCTCGTCTCTGGCTTTATTGCTCTTTATGTTTGTTCAGCGCTCGCAGTCATTATTAGATCAGTGTGTGTGTGTGTGTGTGTGTGTGTGTTAAAGAGGCTCACTGGGTGGATGGATGCTGCACTTTCTTTTCTACTTCAGAAGCCTTTTAAACCCGTCCAATAAACTCACTACGGCTGCTGCTAAATGTATTTCTGTTTTAGCACATTTGTCTTTGTTTGTGCGCTGTTTGCCTGCATGTCTGTGTCTTGCTGAATTTTTATAAAGGAGTCCAGAGAGAGAGAGAGAGAGAGAGTGTATGTGTGTGTGAGTGAGTGAGTAAGTGAGTGAATGAGTGTGTGAGTGTGCAAGGGAGCGTGACTTTATGTGAGTACACAAGTGTGATTGAGTAAGTTTGTGAGTGAATGAGTGAAGGAGTGTGAGAGAGTGTGTGAGTGTCTGAGAGTGTGAGTGTGTGAGTGTGCAAGCGAATGAGTGTGAAAATGGTGAATTTTTATAGAGGAATCCAGAGAGAGTGTGTGTGTGTGTGTGTGTGAGAGTGAGTGAGTGAGTGAATGAGTGTACGGGGGAGTGTGAGAGAGTGTGTGAGTGTCTGAGAGTGTGAGAGTGAGTGTGTGGGGGAGTGTGTGAGAGAGAGAGAGAGATTGAGTGAGTGTCTGAGAGTGTGAGTGAGTGTGCGAGCAAATGAGTGTTCGAGTGAGTGTGTGTGCGCAAGTACGAGTGAGTGAGTGAATGAGTGTGTGAGTGTGCAAGTGAATGAGTGTGAGAGAGTGTGAGTGTCTGAGAGTGTGAGAGTGAGTGTGTGCGGGAGTGTGCGTGTGTGTGTGTGTGTGTGTGTGTGTGTGTGTGTGCACCTGGTATTTATCACGTTATGGGGACCAAATGTCCCCACAAGGATAGCAATACCAGTAAATTTTGACCTTGTGGGGACATTTGTGAGGTCCCCATGAGGAAACAGGCTTATAAATCATGCACAATGAGTTTTTTTGAGAAAGTAAAAGTGTGCACAGTCTCCTGTGAGGGCTAGGTTTAGGTGTAGGGTGATAGAAAATAGGGTTTGTACAGTATAAAAACCATTACACCTATGGAATGTCCCCATAAAACATGGAAACACAACATGTGTGTGTGGGAGTGTGCAAGCGAGTTGGTGTGTGTGTGTGAGTGTAAATGAGTGTGTGTCTAAAAGTGTGAGAGTGTGTGTGTGAGTACACCTGTGTGAGTAAGTGTGTGTGTGTGTGTGAGTGAGTGAGTGAATGAGTGTGAGAGACTGTGTGTCTGACGGTGTTAGTGTGAATGAGTGTGAGAGAGTGTGTGAGTGTCTGTGAGTGTCTGTGAGTGTGAGTGTGCGAGCGAATGTGTGTTCAAGTGAGTGTGAGTGTGTGTGTGCAAGTGCAAGTGAGTGAATGAGTGTCTGAGAGTGTGAGTGAGTGAGTGAGTGAATGAATGAATGTGAGAGTGAATGAGTGTGCAAGCAAATGAGTGTTCGAGTGAGTGTGAGTGTGTGTGCGTGTGCGTAAGTGCAAGTGAGTGTATGTGTGAATGTGTGTGTGCAAGTGTGGTTGAATAAGTTTGTGTGTGTGTGAGTGAGTGTTCGAGTGAGTGTGTGTGAGCAAGTGTGAGAGAGTGTGCGAGTGTGAATGAGTGTGTGAGTGTCTGAAAGTGTGAGTGAGTGAGACAGAGTGTGTGTATGTGTGAATGTGTGTGTGCAAGTGTGGTTGAGTGAGTAACTTTGTGTGTGAGTGAGTGTTTGTGAGAGTGTGTGTGTGTGTGTGTGTGCTGATGGTGAAGGTGTTGTTTATGCTTAGTAAAAGGTCAAAGGTCAGATGTTCGTCTGATGTTTAGGATGGTGATCAGCTGATCTACAGTCAGATCTCAGGGCGTTTCTTATTTCCATGACATTTATAATGTTCGCAAGGTTAAAATCACTCCTGGTTTAGTTTTGTTAATCATCATCAACTCTCTCTCAGACTCTCATGACTGAATCAGCTGTTGAGCTCTTTTTATTGGCAGAACACACACACACACAAACACATGCACTCACACACACACATATATATATATATATGTAAAAAGTAATATAATGATGTGATGGTCTGTCTGTCTGTGTTTCAGGGCTATCACAGGCCGAATCACTACATCGCTACACAAGGTACGAGCCTGACATCATTTCCTCTGTGTGTGTGTGTGTGTTTGTGTGTGTGGAGGCAGATGCCCAGAGCCTACTGGGTCTTATTTGGTTAGATTGAGTGTGTGTGTGTGTGTGTGTATGTATGTATGTGTGTGATAGTGCATTGTGTGTGTGTGTGTGTGTGTGCCGCGCTGCCCTTCATGTCTCCTGAGCGATTAATCAGGTCTGGCTGCGATGGGCGGCACATGGGTGGCATATTAAATAAATGGATTAGCAGAAGAGCGTTTGTCACTCGTCTAATCTGGCCTGCCGAGGGCCGGCATTGGCGGCGGAGACGAGCTCACGGGTTAAAGCTGATGGATGAGTGTGTGTGTTAGTGTGTGTGTGTGTGTGCGCGTGTGGTCTCTGATGCCGTCTCAATCTGCCGGTGTGGTGTGGGGAGTTGCATAATTACCTGTTTATTAGAGCATTGCATGCTGCTCTCCTCCGTGTCTCAATTAAAACACACTTACACACACACACACACACACACACAAGGGCCCAGTGTGTTTCTCTGCATACTAACACATCCATCACACTCTCTTCAAATGCCTCAAATATCTTTTACGAACCATATCAGCAAATCATTTATAAGATGTATAAATCTATATTTTGAGTATTTATTTTCAGCTGTAGTTTATCTATTTTATCTTTTGTTTAATTTTTGAACTATATATTTTTATAAATGTTGAGGCTTGTGATTAGAATTTATTTAGTCATAAATTCAAAATCTAAAGAGTTTTAAACACTAGCAAAGTTCATAATTTTAGGGTTGGTAATATTTTTGAAAGTGTCTTTTGCTCACCAAGCCTCCATTAATTTGATTTGAAAAAATACAGTAAAAATTGTAAAATATTATCAGTTTCAAACAGCTGTTTTCTATGTGAATATCTGTTAAAGTGTAATGTATTTCTGTGATGCGCAGCTGAATTTTCAGCATCATTACTCCAGTCTTCAGTGTCACATGATCCTTCAGAAATCATTCTAATATGCTGATTTGCTGCTCAACAAACATTTCTGATTATTAGTGCTATTGAAAATAGTTGTTATATATATATATATATATATATATTTGCAGCTTGGAATATATCTCTCAGTGGCTCTCAGGTTGTTCAGCGCCTGAGGTTTCATCTGTGCTGCCTGAGGCGTTCCCTCGTCTTCCTCTTCTCTAATTCCCTCTGTCTCTCTGTCACTCCATCGTTAAACGCGCTGCGTCTTTAAATGCGAGGCAGTAACATCTTTAACGAATGCAGGGCGTCAGACTGATTTCATAAAAGACTTCAGGATGGGTTTATGAGCAGACAGGAGCCGGACTTCAGGACGGGCAGCATCAGGATTCTCTGAGAGCTGCAGCGATACATAATTCATCATCTTCATTCTGAGCTTGACATGAGAGACAGACAGGCAGGAGTGAAGCGTGGGAACAGAAGCGGTCCTGAGCCGCAGCGCCGGGGTCGAGGTGTGAGACGTACCGGGAGAAACCGAGGGCTGATGGGAGATTTTTACCTCTGTGTGCTTGTAAGAGAATAATGTATGAACACTGTCACTGTTGAGAGATCTGACCGGATAAAAGACCATCACTTTACCCAATGAGAAGAAAAGCTTCCTCTTCTGCTGCAGGAGAGAGACTCAACTAATGGAAGAGTTCAGCCGAAAAACAGCGTTCTGTCCTCATTTACTTGAACTAATATTGAAAATATTCATCGAAAGATCAGTCAAGAATAGGAAATGATTGAGAATGTGCTGAAATTTAGAAATGTCAGAATCAGAATGGGTAGTTCAGGCATTAAAAACGCATGTCAAAACCAACACATGCTGAACCTTTTTTTTTTCTTCTCAACTGGATTGGCATTTATTTTATTTTTTTCAGTATTCTGTGTGAAGCGTTTCACTCAGTTCCCTGAACACTCAGACTCAATTTCAGCAAGTGAACACATTTATATACTCGCTTATGCAGTGTTGAGTACTAACTGACTACTTGTAATATGGATTACATAATCAGATTCCAAAAATTAAATACTTGTAATTAGATTACATTACATTTTAAAATACTCGTAATCAGACTACAGTTTCTTTTTCATTACATGATTGCATATTATTCACAAAATAGCAATAAATTATTCATTGTTTATTGATTCTCCCTACTCTTTATTTTTCATCTTTTTAATTCTCCTTTCTAAAATAGCAAAAAAAAGTCTTCTGGTTTTATGTACATTTACTCAAAGTTACTAGTCAGATGATTACAATTGCACAGAAAATTGAGACCCGCACCGCATTTCAAAGCATTTCAATTTGAGGAAGTGTTTTCTTAGCATTTCAACATTGCATCGACTACTGATGAGCGTGTGATTTATTACTCAGTGGGTTATTGTAACTGTTTGGGTATATTTGTAGCAGTAGCAACAATCTGTAGCAGGAATACATTGTATGAGATCAAAATGATCCATTTTCATTTTATGCAAAAAATCAATAGGTTATTAAGTAAAGATCATGTCCATGAAGACATTTTGTAAATTCCTACTGTAAATCTATCAAACGTAATTTTTAGTTAGTAATGGCTAAGAACGTCATTTGGACAACTTTAAAAGGCTATTTTCTCAATATTTAGATTTTTTATTTATTTTTTATTTTATTTATTTTTTTATTAATTTAATTTTTGTACCCTCAGATTCCAGATTTTCAAATAGTTTTATCTCGGCCAAATGTTGTCCTATAATAACATACATCAGTGGAAAGCTTATTTATTCAGCTTTCAGATGATGTATAAATCTCAATTTTGACAAATTGACCCTTATGACTGGTTTTGTGGTCCAAGGTTATGGACTATGGATTATGTCTTTTGAAAGATGCAATGCAAATGCAAATGCAGGGATTTCCCAATGTTTTTTGTCAGCTGAGCCTCTTTCACCTAATATATTTACTTAAAGCACTCCTGAGATTTCAGGGTTAATTTAAGTTAATAATTGCATAATAGATTTGCATGTTTATGGTTCTCTGACATTGGTTAATGGTCACATGACATGCAGATAAATAAAATATTTCTTATTTTTTAGTGTTTTATTTAGATTGTTGTTATTTTTAAAATATTTATTTTCATTTTTCATTTTTATGATATAATTATTTGCTTTTGGAAAATGTTGACGTAATATTTTGTTTAATGGACTTTTGTTTAATTCAATATGGTACAAAATGATGCAGTATAAATCAATGCAATAAACAAGATAGGTCAAAGGTAATCTAAAAGTAATCAGAGTAATCCAATTATATTACCTAAAATGTGAAATGTAATGGATTAGGTAACTAACTACAATTATTGTCATGTAATTTGAAATCAGTAACACTCTACAGTTTGTAAGTAATCTACCCAGCCGTGCACATGTGTGTTATATATTATCTGACAGACGGCATGTTAAAGCCGTTCAGGTCAATATATATATTTTTTTTCCTGCTCAGAAAGTGATGACGTAGTCAAAGCGTCCAGTAGCTTAGGTTTTCTAGGAAATGCATGTACTCTGTGGACGTCTGCAGGTTTATCGTAATACTACTGTATGTTCTGCATGTTATTTTTGACAGACGTTATTAGCCGGGTTTCCATCCAAAGCTGCGAATTTACCTGGAAAACTGAAACATCGCTTAAAACATTTGTGAATAAGCACTGCAATGAGTCAGAGAGAACAAAATCGTCACTTCCTGATAAACTAGCACTAAATATCACTAAGAAAAGTAGGAGAAGCCACTGAATATAATAATTTTCACATATAATAAATGACTTGCGATTCAGAGAGAACAGACGAAACAATACATGCGGTCATTGCTTTCAGAGGTGGATGTCAGCTATTTGGAAACCCAGTCTTTTAATACAGTTCTTTAAAGCAATTATACAAAAATACTAGGGCAAAATAAGACAGCAGACTTTGAATGATCGTAGAAAGACCATAACAACATTTCAGATTCTGTACAATGAGATGAGTCTGCTAGTTAGTCGAGTTATCCCGTCCCATAACGCAGTCACACGACTTGAATCTCCCATTATTCACATTAACCCTTTTCGCACAGTTCAAAAAGCACCTCGAGTGAGCGTAAAAACTTACAGATTAAAGAATTTTTTTTTTACTTGCCAACATCAAGTATTTAGTGAAGTGTTTTTAGCCTATGAGTATTTTGTGGATGCTTTTAGTTGTAATTTTCCAACCGACAGCCAGACTATGTTTCTGACAAACGTGACAACGTGCATAACGAGGGGAGCTGTGATTTATTTTGGGTAATTATAAAGCATACTGGAGATGTTTGAAATGCTTCTTGCATAGTTCAGAATACTTTTACTTTTGATTTTTTTAAATAAAGTTAATTTTTTTTTAAAAGAGAAGGTTTTTTTTTTACAGCAAATATCTTTTATTTAAATCCATGTTAAATCCTGTTGTGAATAATAATGATAAATCCCTTTTAATACTGCTATTCAATTATTACCCGTTCAGATTTTGATGTATACACACACAGACAGAAATAAACGTACCAGCAAAGACCAGCGGCCGTCAAACTGAACAAAGAACAAAAAGCAGTATCAAGGTTTCTTAGAAGTGTCTTTAAAGTGGTGAATAAATGAACAGAATTTAATTTTTTGGGTGAACTAACACCTTAATGAGATTTGTCGTGTGTGTGTGTGTGTGTGTGTGATGTTCTCTGCTGAGATTTGGAGCTGCAGCTGTCAGTCCAGTTGAGCTTCACACACACACACACACACACACACACACACACTGGCAGTAAATGCAGCTCTGGACTCTCAGCAGCAGCTTGAGCTCACATTATTAGATCAGTGTAGGAAAACCAGCAAAAACCATCAGTAACTCTGCCTCGTTCATTAGTGCAGGTTATTCAAGTCAGTCCTCACTAGTACTAGTGCTGATAGTGATGTGATCAACCAGCTTTGTGCTCCAGTCATGAACGTCTGATATGTTACTAAGAGATCAGATACATTAACACAACCCTAGCAACCATCCAGAGCACCTTAGCAACCACGTAACACACTGACAGTCACAGCAGCAGTTTCCTCTGGTTTAATTTCTCTAATTTGATGTTTAGTGACTGGTTATAGTTAAAGCGGGTGAGCGACGCTGCAGTGTGTGTGTGTGTTGCAAACATGTAATATTAATGAGCACACAGAGACTTTGTGTCTATCAGTGTTTTATATTATGCTGTTATAGGAGAATTCAGCAGCTCACACACACTCACACACACATCAGATGAGAAACGGTGGGTTTCCAGAAATGACTGTCAGCAGCTCTTGACAGCTGAAGTTTGTGATACGGGATGTGTGTGCAGTTTTTCCCCCTTTTTGGCAGAATCTTCAGACTTCAGCATAAAGTTTCCTCTTGTTTTCTCTCTGTTTTTTTGCTGAAACTTCTCCAATAAGTTTTAGTAGCACATTTGTTTTCCTGGGAATGTGCGGTTGAAGATATTCTGGGAATGAAGCACCAGGTGCGCGTCGGGGAGCGCCGCTCTTGACTTTGAGCTCGACCGTCATCAAGCGTTTGCTGCGCTTTCACGTGTGAAAACCTCTCGATTGGAGCGAGAGAAGCTCCCTGCTGTTACGGCTTCATGTTAGTGCTTTTAGTTATTGGCATCAGCCTGATTTGGCCAATATTAAAATCCAGTAATATCAGCTCTTATTTTAGCGTTTAGTTTTCGATGTATGTTCATGCATGTTTCCTTAAGGATGACTGAAAGTAGGACTATGATTTTAACTCGGATGTAATTTACATTTACATCAGTGCTTCTTGTTTACTAGTTATTTGTTTGTTTGTTTTCAATTAGATATATAGGTTATTGTTTCACAATACATGCTGTTTCACAGGAATTAATAGTAATAATGTATTTATTACACTTATCAGGTTAGAGCTGGATTATAGGTTTATTATTTGAGGATGATAAAACAATTAGTATTAGTGTATATGTGAGGTAATGCATGTGTGTTGTAATGTAATAGTTAACTGAAATTAATCATTCAGTTTGTAGTGATTATTGAAGATTATGAAAGCTGTAATGTTTGGGTTTAAATAAATATCATTCTGGTATCGTGACAAACATAACTGCTTTTGGTAATTATTACAATTACTTCTATTAAGGTTTAAGGTCATTGGTAGTTTAACCAAAAGATATTTGAAAATCATGCTATCGTACTTATTTACATAATACTCACATAATACTTGTAATAAATTATAGTTAAATAGATAAGTGTTGCTAAAACACTAATTAATGTCCTGCTTGACATCTAAAAATGTTTTAGAAAATTATGGGTAATATCATTATTATTATTATTTTCATATTAGGATTTTATGAAATATTTTGTTTTATATTATAAAGTTTTAGTATTTTTGTTGTTTTGGTTTTTTTAAATATGTAATTTTTCTATTTATATTTATTACAAAAAAATTGGTGTAAACATTCACTCTGAAATTTCAAGTAAATTTCACAAATAATTATACATGAATATATGAAATTTTGAAGTGCGAGAAATAAAATAGAATTTTCTTGTAAAACATAAAATAATATTTATATTATTATAAATAAGAATATTTGTATTAATTTTGAAAAATCTTTTTTTTTTTTTTTCTTTTTTTTTTTTAGTTTTGGTTTTTAGTGTTTTAGTTTTGGCAACTACAGTAGTCAACATCTGAAGTGGATCTTCAAGGATGGATTTTGGTTTTTGGACAACTTTTATGAGAGGTTTTGATTCACTTCAAATGTTGACTACTGTCAACTAAAAATAAAATAAGTTAAACTTTTTTAATATTTTTATTTCAGTTAGTTTTTCTTTTGTTTCAGTAAGTTTTTCTTTTATGGTTTTAGTTTTATTACATGGTAATTACCCTATAACTAGAATTTTGGCAGCTGTTGTTTGTTTGTTTTTGTTTTTTTGTTTTTTTTTAGCTCATTTTGAAGAACATCATTTTGTTCTGTACAAGCCAAGACAAACTATTCAAAGCAGTATTTGATAAGTGATGATCAGTAGGTGGCGCTGTAGAGCAGATGTGAGTCTGTAAGGAATGGCTTTGTGAACTCGTCTGCTGTTGGTTGTGATGGTGAAGGAGCTTGAGCAGGTTCTGCTGCAGATCATTTGCTCTTGTGAAGCCGAAGCATGTCTTCAGATGTCACGCAGACGCTGCAGTTTCTGGAAGCACATGAGCCGATCTCTCCGTCAGACTGTCACGCGTGTGTGTTTGTGCCGATGGTAAATGTTGAAGATGAGAGCGTGTGTCAGACAGGCTGCGGTGTGGCTTTACAAACCCACTCAGCAGATGTCCTGCTCGCCTCCAATCGTTGCCAGCGTCCCCTGAGACTCGTGGGCCGGCCGAGTGGGAGCGAGAGAAGACATTCGAGCCGTCGAGACACTGCAAAACACGTTTCAAACCTCACGACTGACGAACACGGAGACGCACTTACAGCCTGAATGTGAACGAGTTCAGCTGAACATCAGCACCCTGTCATATGTGATGCTGCCGTACAGTTTCTGAAAAAGCTGCTCTTGTCTTCATGTTTGGATTTTATGAAGCTCGTCACAGAGATTTTAACATTCTTGACAGTGTAGCGTTAAAGTCGCCTAAAATGAAAATCTGCTGTTCATTTACTCACCATCAGGCCATCCGAGATGCATCCAAGATTTTTTTTTTCAGTAGAACAGTAAGGAAGATTTTTAGTTCAAACTGTGCTTCTTGGTGATTCATACAATGCAACTCAATGGCTACCAGCACTTTGATAGACAAAAAATCAAATCAGGCAACACAAAAACAATCCCCTTGGCTCCTGATGATATATCGAGGTCTTATGAAGCGAAACGATCAGTCTGTGAAAGAAACTGAACATTATTTGCAACATTATTACACTCTAAAAAAACATTGTTGTTTCAACTTAAAATAATTTGTTACCCCACTGACTTCTAGTCAACTAAAATATTCTAGTTGTCACTTAAGCGTGACGTAACTTAAAAGTTCAATTTGACTAAACTAAAACTTTTAAATTTGAAGTTGCAACAACTGGTTCACAAATGAATCGTTCTTTTTGAACCAATTCTTTTTGGTGAACTAGATGAACCAGTTCATCAAATCAGACTGAATCTGAATCATTTTTTGTCTTGATCAGCACAGATCTGCACTGTAAAAAAAAAAAACACACACACAAAACACAATTTGTTGAGTCAACGTGAAATAATTTGTTACCCGGCTGCCTTAAAATTTTAAGTTCGGTCAACTCAAATAAGTTTAGTCAACTTGAAATGTTAATCTGTAGTAAGTGACAACTTAGATATTTGAGTTGACTAAATTAAACCTTTGGATTGTTAAACCTAAAAGTTGGATTTGTTACCCAGCCTCCTTAAAATTTTAAGTTGAATCAACTTGAATTTCTAAGCTGTCAGTACAACTTAACATTTCAAGTTGACTAAACTTTGAGTTAACTGAACTTAAAATTTCAAGTTTTATTATTTTAAGTTGACTCAACAAGTAGTTTTTCAATCAAAGCTCACTTTTGGACAGTTGACAGTCACTCTGACACGAAATGAGCTGAAGTAGCGGCATATCTGATTCTGTTATGAATGAATCGTTCAGCGTTCCAGTTCCTCCAACAGTCACTGAACTGAGAAAACAGTTCGACTCGGACCGAGACGAGCCGCTGATATGACACTTAAATGAACGATTTTATGGTTTCTCATGGTTTATGTAAAAATCTTAATGCTTTAGACATGCAAAACATCCACATTTCACATCTTTATTAGGTGCTTTAACAATGTAATTGCGCATATGTCATTGCATGACTGCACAAATGAACTAGTGAATTGAACAAGTTCATTGAATCAAATGGTTCAAAAGAACTACTTCATGGAAAAGAAAGGAAAAGAGGTTCTGGATTACAGGTAAAAATGTTGCAAATAATGTTCAGTTTCTTGCACAAAACAATCGTTTTGCTTCGCAAGGCCTCAATATAAATTGTCAGGAACCACTTGGGCTAATTTTGTGTTCCTTGATATTTTGACGAATGTTGTGAACGGTAGCTTTTGACTTACATCGTATTTTTTTCAAAGGCAGTGGCATTCTTTAAAATATCTTCTTTTGTGTTCAGAAGAAAGAAACTCAACATGAGCGTAAATGATGACCACATCTTCAATTTTGGGTGAACTGTCGCTTTAAAATGTGTGTGTGTGTGTGTGTGAGAGAGAGAGAGAGAGAGAGCAGGTCTGAACTTACATTAAGAGCTCAAGCAGCCATTACAAGACTTTTAATCATTTGTCAAAAGTAATTTTCTTTTTAGAGTCGGCACTTGATTAAAAACAATATTAATTCAAATTAATTGGTTCCATAATGGAGTAACTCCTCAGGTTGTTCAATTAAGCCAAACATGTTGAAGGTGTGATTATGTGTCGGTCAGTCGTGTGTTTTCTTTCCGCAGGACCGATGCAGGAAACCGTCATCGACTTCTGGAGGATGGTGTGGCAGGAG
The DNA here is from genome assembly GCF_022985175.1 of Labeo rohita. Taxonomy (NCBI): domain Eukaryota; kingdom Metazoa; phylum Chordata; class Actinopteri; order Cypriniformes; family Cyprinidae; genus Labeo; species Labeo rohita. Next base: position 39,271,027 of record NC_066870.1, read on the forward strand.
AACACGGCAACCATCGTCATGGTGACCAACCTGGTGGAAGTTGGCAGGGTGAGTGTGAACATCATGTGTTTGTGCGAACATCTGCATCAGACGTCATCCGTTTCAGAAAAACGTATTGTTCCTCAAGATATTCATGAAGATTCACGAACAAGCTGATTCTTTCTGCACTGAATGATTAATTCATGAATAAATTAATTATGAAAAATTTCACTGTCAGCAGTAGTGACATTTATGAGTGATATTGCACAATAAAATCGCTTGCAGCATTTTTAATTGTCATGAAAATAATGGCAGTGCTTAATGATCTTAAATAAGATTCATTTTCATTATACAGAATATAATGTTATTGGTTCTTTAGGCTAAAATATGAGAGTCGTGGGAATCACTATGTGTGTGTGTGTGAGTGTTTCTTTAGTTCATTGGATGGTGTCTTGAGTTCATCAGTGTGTGTATGTTGTTAGTTTATTGGCTGGTGTCTGAGGTTCAGATGAGTGTGTGTGTGTGTGTGTGTGTGTTTGTGGAGTTCAGATGAGTGTGTGACATTGACTCCCACAGGATCACTTGCTGAGTAAATGATGCATTCTGGGCTTCATCAATGTGAACTGGCCAGAATCTGATCAATGAAGCTCATTATCAGACAGAACAGCACAAGCCGCACAATCTACAGACAGACAGATGGAGAAACGCTGACTATAACAACAGAACTGTGCTTTATATAAATATAAAGAGACGTTTAAGAGCCGTTCTGAAGAACTGCTGTCTTTCTGGAGTTGCTAACAATTACATTTTATCCTTTTAAAGAATAAAACATTTCTTTGTGTAGTGCTGTGAATGAGTTTACCTATTTCAGCAGTGATTACAGGAACAACGAGACACCACTGAAATCATCTCGTTTAATTACAGTCATTAGCAGTCTGATTCATTTAATTGTTCTTAAAGTTCAGCATGTTTAAAAGTAGAGCTGGATGCAGTAAGAATGAATAAACGTCATCATGACAGTTATTTAAAGACTCATGATCTGATTGAATCATTTGCTCTTATATGGTAGATCTGTAAAGGCTGATTTCTGCTCATACATTTCAATTAAAGTTTTGCTCCTTAAAACTCGAACACGTCATGCATTGTCATCATAATAATCGAGGCCCGTGGTTGATATTAACAGTTGACTGAGGTCGATCAGAACGGATGTGTTTGATAATGCTGTTGAGCAGAGCTGCATTTGATGGAGGGTGTGATCAGTCATGGATCTCCTGTGGTCCAGATGTGCAGATGTGTGGTGCCGTGGGCCGCCTGTGCCGGTCTGTTATATGATGCTGATCTAATGTGGGCGCGAGCGTTGCTTCCCTACAGAGACCCATAAACCCACTGCCGCGCTCCACTGACGCCCATCTGCGGCCACATGCTCTGGCATTCTGGGAGATTCACAGCAGATCAGACCAATCCTACAGAGAGAGAGAGAGAGAGAGAGAGAAAGAGAGAAAGAGAGAGACAGAGCAGGTGTGTGTCCTGATGGAGGAAAGTGTTTGCTAGAGACAAAACACACAGAAAAGTATCTATCTATCTATCTATCTATCAGTCTGTCTGTCTGTCTGTCTGTCTGTCTATTTATCTATCTATCTTTCAATCCATTCATCGTTCACCCTTCCATCCGTCCGTCTATCTGTCCATCCATCTATTGTTTTTCCTTCCATCCATCCATCTATCCAACCATATATTATCATTCCATTGTTCCATCCATCTATCCTTCCATCCATCTGTCTGTCTATCCATCTATCATCTGTCTATCCATCTATCCATCTATCGGTCTGTCCGTCTATCCATCTGTCTGTTATCGTTCCATCGTTCCATCGATCCATCCATATATTATCATTCTATCGTTTCATCCAACCATCTGTCTGTCCATTCATCGTTTATCTTTCGTCCATCCATCCATCCATCCATCTATCCATCTGTCTATCCATCCGTTCATCGTTTATCGTTCCATCCATCCATCTGTGTATCTCTGTCCATCCATCCATCCATCCATCCATCCATCTGTCTATTATCGTTCCATCCATCCATCTGTTATCATTCCATCATTCCATCCATCCAGCCATTATTTATCCTTTCATCCATCCATCCATCTATTTGTCTATCCATCCATCATTTATCCTTCCATCCATCCATCCATCTATCCATCTGTCTATCCATCCATCCATCATTTATCCTTCCATCCATCCATCCATACATACATCTGTCTATTATCATTCCATCGTTCCATCCATCCATCGTTTATCCTTTTATCCATCCATCCGTCCATCCACCTGTCTATCCATCCATCCATCCATCCATACGTTTAGTGTGTTTTTCATCCCATTTGTTTTACAGGGACACAGGAAGTGTAAACCTCATAAACCAAGTGTACTTTGTAGTTCCCGTGTCATGATACACATGTGTGTCCTCATGAACCATATATACCAGAACACACACGCACACACACACACACACTAATTGCTGAAATGATCTGATGGTTTTTCTGTCATCTGAGCTCAGAGGAGGACTGTGAGATGCCGTCGTTCGGAGGCCCGTCTCAGCGGGAGACTCTCGTGTGTCTCCGTCTCGTGTCTCCAATCACATTCCGGCTCTAATGACGCTGGAGAAAATTGAATTTCTGCACTCGATGTATCGCTGGGAAAAAAGCAAGTGTCACCATCCTCCGTGTTTCTCTCTCTCTCTCTCCATCAGTGCGGCTGTTGTGCTCGATGTCTTACTGTAAAGTGGATTTTGTAATCATGTTGTCATATACGCTGTGCTTATGTTTATTCGTGTTGTATTGGATTGGAAAGCGTGTGCGGCTGCAGGCTGAGAGTTATTAGTGCTGCTGTTCTAATACTTCTGATTCTGCGCTGACTGGATTATATTGCCACATAATGAGGTTTTATTTGCGTTGTGTGAGAGCCGTAATAGAGTTAGAGCTGAACTGACTCCAGACGCGATCCGTGATCCGGTCCGCTCGCTCCGTCGGATGTGTGAGGTCGGGTATCGTGTCACATCTGGAAGTGCAGAACTCATTTAGCTGAGCGTAATGTGTGAATGAGAACATTAATGTGTGAATTACATCGCTGAGAGATTCCACACCCGTCACACTCATCAGGAGACCAGCAGACGCCTCGGGAACATCCTTCTGGAGACGCTTTATAGCGGTGCCCTGCTGAATTCTGAATTCTGATTGGCTGAGAAACGTTCCAGGGGTTGATTAATGAAGTACGTCCAGCTTTAGTGACTAGCAGTGGGAATTTTCAAGAATTTAATGATTCCTTTTCCAAATAATAAATTGTAACTCATATCGTATGGCATAATACTGCAGCATTTGTTTCAATTATTTAATTACTTTTCGTCTGAAAAAAAAAGGAAAATAAACAACATAACAAATAAGAAAAAATTATTTAGAAAAAAATGATTAAGATGTGTGACTCACATTAAGTGAAGGTGTAAAAATAACTGGCTGGTTTGATGCGTACATCTCTTGACATTTTATAGTCATTAAATAAATTTTCTATAAATACACTTGAAAGTATTGATGGAGGTTTATCTGTGGTTACTGTGGTGACAGATGCTGATCTGAAGTGTTTCGGGTCAGATGTGAAGCTCTATGCTTTCAGCTGCTTATAGTTTGAGAAACTGAATCAATCAAAGCTAATGCTTTTAAAATGAGAGCGTACGGAGGAGGATCCTCACGCCGTATTGATCTGAACGCAGCGAGTTTCTCCATCAATACGTGTGTTAATCCGGAGCGTGTGGCGAGCTCACCGCCGCTGAAGGGTTAATTTAATGTGATCAGATGACATTTAAATCTGAGCGCTGTCACGTCACCCTTACAGACGAAAGGTCAGACATGACAGGCTTCGACAGACGCGTTTCTGACGCGTGAAGAGGCGCTCTTCATCTCCACCTCAGCGTTTATTTCTCAGAAAGTCGACAACTCTACTAGACTGTACACTGTAAAAACATTTACAGAACTTTTAACAAATCTTTTGTCAGATCAGCTCAGATTCACAAATGTTGCTCAGACCGTTTCTGTTGAATAAACAAATCGGTTTCTTTGTAGTTAAAATGAACTCAATTTTATTTGTTTAAAATTGTTTTGTTTGATTTGTTAGGCTATTTTAATAGTGTAGTATTTTACTTTTTTTTTTTTTTTTTTTTTTTTTTTACATTTTTTATCAGCTAAAACATATATATTAGTTAACATAGTTTTTTTTTTAATGCTTTAATTCATCAAATTCGTTTAACCAATTCCAGATAAAAAGAATTTTAAGGGTTTTTTTTTGTTTTTTTTTTAAGTTGTAGAAGATGCCCCAAGTAAAAAAGTAATAGATTTAAAATGCATTTATTTTATACTAAGCATAGTTCAAGTCTGTTAACATATTTAATGTCATATCGCTCAAGACTTACTGATATAAAAATTGTAATTAAACTTTATTTGGAGTACTACTTGTGCACAATGTACACTTCTTAATATTAAGTCTAAAATATGTTTTAATGTCACTATTAATGATGATTGTATGATCGTTAAATAATATCAGTCTTTAAATGCAAGATATTTAAAGTATACTTGCAATAGTTCCACTTTAGCACAATCAAATATACTTAAGTATATCTTTAGTTGGACTTCCACAAAATGAAAGTGCATTAAGTGTAAAATTAGTTGTTTCAATTTAGCAAACTTTAAATATACCAGTTTAGTATACTAAAAGTACAATTGCAGAGTATTTTTATTAAGGGCATGTATTTGTAGTTCACTTAACATGAAATAAATGCATTTTAAGTACATTTTAGTATGTTTATTTTTCACTATAGGGGCACTAGTCAGTTTAATAATATAAACTTGCAATTCTGAGGAGAAAAGTCCAACTTGTGAGATATAAACGTGCAACACAGTTAAAAAGCTTCATTTGTCTGTTACTTTTTTTAATACTGTTGCAGAAACTTTCATATTTTTTATATTTTTTGTATCATTTGTATTTGATGCACATTGAATTGCCATCATTTATGACATCATCAGCTATAAAAATAGTAAAAATGCTTAGTGAGGTTAAAGGGGCTTTCTGAAGTTGCGAGCCAGACTCGAACGTGTGCTTCTGTGATGAAGGTCTGTGTGTGTTTGTGTGTGTCAGGTGAAGTGCTGTAAGTACTGGCCGGATGACACCGAGATCTACAGAGACATCAAGGTGACGCTGATCGAAACGCAGCTTCTGTCCGAGTACGTCATCAGGACGTTTGCGGTGGAGAAGGTGAGGAGACGCTCCTGACACACGCAGTCGGAGCACTGCTCCAACCCATCACAAACATCATTACCCGCAGATCACAATCAAAAAATTGCATACTTTATGGCAAGGCAACATTACTTTAAAATACACATCAATTTAGCAACAAGGCAAGGTATTTTTATTTCTAAAGTACATTTAAAACAGCAGCTGCTGACCAAAGTGCTGTACAATCTAAAAATATAAAACTATAGCCATTTATAAATAAAAACATTACACATTATGTATTCGGATCATTTTGATGTATGGAGTACCATTAGTGTCAAAAATGCTTTCTGTAAAATGATCTATGAAGTTATATTAGTGTCAAAGACTTTAGTAAAATATATTTCAACTTTTCCACGTATCTCACGCACTCTTGGGACTGAATTTTGCTGATGAACAAACAAACCATTGCATGTAGTTTATCTAGTCTCAGTCTCAGGAAAAAGTATTTTTCAAAAATGTACACTTTTGTACCTTTTAGGTACTTATACGTACACTTTGGGTACCAATATGAACCTAGGTAGATGTACTTTTTGAAAATCTTTTGTACCTTTTTTTCTGAAAGTGTACTGATGAACCATTGAAACATGAAAAATGTAACACTTTTTTTCATCTGAAAGTAAACAAATGTATTTTGTTTGAGAATGTTCCAGAGTAATGTTAATGTTGTGCTGATGTAGTATTGTTAGGAATCATGAGTTAATAAATTGTAAATAAATGGTAAAGTCAAAGGGATTTAATGAAAAGCTCTTCATTAGCTGTGTTGTAGTTTTGGTAGATTTTACTCGGTTGTCAGCAGATATAGAGTGTGTGAAAGTGAGCGGCTGTTTGTGTCTGATTGATAAAGGAGTCTCTGTCTGTTCTGCAGCGAGGAGCTCATGAGATCCGTGAGATCAGTCAGTTTCATTTCACCGGCTGGCCGGATCACGGCGTTCCGTATCACGCTACGGGTCTGCTGGGATTCGTGCGGCGAGTCAAATCCAAATCCCCCACCAACGCCGGACCCATCGTGGTCCACTGCAGGTACCAGAACACATCGCACATGATCTCGTGAACACTCCAAGACTGCATTTATTTAACCAAAAATACTGTTTAAACAGTAATATTGTGTATGAGAGAGTGTTCTTCTTCAAAGGCGTAAGAACATGTTAATTATGCCACAGAATTAAAAAAGTTGTGTCATTTTTTTTGCAACTTTTTCGCACAGTTTGGACTGAGGTCAAAATACACAGTTGAGGTCAAAAGTTTACATCCCCCTTTCAGAATTATTAAAAATGTTAATTTTTTTTATTTTTTTTTTAAATAAGAGGGATCATACAAAATCCATGTTATTGTTTGTTTAGGCCTGACCTGAATAAGATATTTCACATAAAAGATGTTTAATACTGTGTTGTTACCTGAATGATCCACAGCTGTGTTTTTTTGTTTAGTAAAAGTTGTTAATGAGTCCCTTGTTTGTCCTGAACAGTTAAACTGCTGCTGTTCTTCAGAAAATCCTTCAGGTCCCTTTCAGGAACCCTTTCCAACAATGACTGTGTGATTTTAAGATCCATCTTTCCACACCGAGGACAACTGAGGGACTCAAATGCAACTGTTACAGAAGGTTCAAACACTCACTGATGCTTCAGAAGGAAACACGATACATTAAGAGCCGGGGGGTGAAAACTTTTGAACAGAATGGATATATGTGCATTTTTCAGATTTTGCCTAAATATCATATTGTTTTTTCATTTAGTACTGCCCTTCAGAGGCTGCATAAGATATTTACATGGTTTCCAGAAGACAAAATAAGTTACATTTACCCTGATCGTCTAATTCCAAAAGTTTTCACCCCCAGCTCTTAATGCATGGTTTGTCCTTCTGAAGCATCAGTGAGTGTTTGAACCTTCTGTAATAGTTGCACATGAGTATCTCAGTGTGAAAAGATGGATCTCAAAATCTCACAGTCATTGTTGGAAATGGTTCAAATACACAAAAATACCTGGAAAACCAAAGAATTTGTGGGACCTGAAGGATGAAGAAAAGTGTTCTGGACAAACAAGGGACTCATGAATCACTAAACAAACAAACACAGCTGTGGATCATTCAGGAAACAACACGGTGTTAAGAATCAAGCATATGCAAACTTTTGAACAGGGTCATTTTTATAAATTCAACTATTATTTTCTCTTGTGGACTATATGAAGACATCTTTGATGTGAAATATCTTATTCAGGTCAGTAAATAAACAATAACATGCATTTTGTATGATCCCTCTTATCTTGGTAAAATAATTTACATTTCAATGATTCTGAAAGGGGGGTGTAAACTGTTGACCTCAACCTGCAACATATAAAGTCAGAATTGTGTGAGCAAACTTCACAGTTGCCTTTAATTATTTTTAATTCTGTGAAACAATAAAAAAGAATTGTGAGATTAAAAATCATTAAACGCATTAAAAGTCTTAATTATTCCAAACCGTGTTTGTTATGCTGTTTTGTTTTATGTTGACGAGAGAACTAACATTAAAGTTGCTTAAAACTTTTCAATACATACATAAAACTACAAGCATTTTTACTAATCAGAAGCTCATTATTACAGTAATTCTGACTTGATGTAAACACTGCATTTATTTTCCAACTCACAAATTAAATTCAGATTCATCTGAAGGTCTTCTCTAAACTGATGTTGCCTTTTGCTTGATTTTGATTCTTTTACTCCCTGTGGTTTTTTTATCTGTTGATCTGAATCTGTGTTGTGATTGGTCGCTCACAGCGCGGGGGCCGGGCGAACCGGCTGCTTCATCGTGATTGACATCATGCTGGACATGGCGGAGCGGGAAGGCGTCGTCGACATCTATAACTGCGTGAGAGAGCTGCGATCGCGAAGAGTCAACATGGTGCAGACCGAGGTACTCCTTCTCTGACCTTTGACCTCTGACCTCTGACCTTTTCACCTCACTGGGCCTGTAAAATACATGTGGAAATGCTGAAAGTGTTCAATAAGATGTCACAGTTCAGTGTGACACACAAAAGAGAGACTTTTTTTAATTGAGAGAGAAATAGAAATAAATATGATTCTAGTACAAGAGGCTTTAGAAACGAGGAACAGAAAGCTGTTAAAGCACAGTAAATGCACTTTAAACACGCCGCTGCTATTTTAACCTATAAGCGTCTCATAAACACCCTCAACCTCACACGCCTCCCGCTCAAGAGCCGATCGGGCCGATGCAGGTGCGTTTAAGAGCTGTAATGCGTTTGAGGAACGAAAGCAGATTATTGCATTTAGTTTTTACAGCTCCTGACAAGTTCCTGCAGCATCTGGTCTCGTTTCACTGCGACTGCACTCGGATCGCTGGCTGCGTTTAATGGGCAAATGTTTTAGAGCCGACGTCTGGATTGGTATTTGAGAAGCCTGATTCACCCTGTTTAAGTTCAGTGACCTTCAGACGTGTGTGTGTTTTGCTCGCAGGTGTTTTGGCACGCTTAGATGCCCGACGGGCACGCGTTACCTTTTTACACGCGTGTTTGAACCGTCACTAATCATTCGGAACGACACGCGCTCGTTAGCGCTCCGCTGCTGATTGCGTGCTTTTTAGGTTGCATCACATCTGGGTTGTGATTGGACGCTCCAGCGGAAAGGTCAAAGGTCACGGCAGATGCCTAATCACAGACGCGCTGACCCCGTCCTCACTATCTAGTCAAAGCGACAGGCCAAGATGCTGCGGAAATGTCACTTCAGCAGTGATTTCCATCAAACGCTCGTCGCATCAGCGTCCGCTCCACGACTTCTGACGACTCGCCGCTAATAAAGTTTGATGTTCTTTCTGTTTTACACCATCAAAGTCTCTCGTGAAACAAATGAGTGCAATCACAGCGGCATCTGCATTTGCAACGCTGACAGATTCCATGAATACAAAACAGATGAAGGGAGAAAACCAGCACAGCGACGGAGGAAATCAAGCATTTGTTTCTGTAGAAAACTACAACTGATTCATTATATGTGACCGGCGCTGCTCTATGACACAGTCATACTGGTCAGGAGTTTGGGGTGTTTTTGAAAGACGTTTTTTTTCTGCTCTGTGAGGCTGCATTTATTTGATCAAAAACACTATAAAAATTCTAAAATATTATTGGGATGTAAAACAGGTGTTTCTTTTTAAATATAGAATAAACTGTAATTTATTTCTGTGATGCGCAGCTGAATTTTCAGCATCATTACCCCAGTCTTGTGTCACATGATCTTCAGAAATCATTCTAATATGCTCATTTGCTGCTAAAGAAACATTTATGATTATTGGCAATGTTGAAAACAGTTGTGCTGCACAATATTTTTGTGGAAACCGTCACACCTTTTAATTTTCAGGATTCACAGATGCATAGAAAGTTGAAAAAAAAATTGTAATGTAACATTATAAATGTCTTTACTTTTGATCTTTTTTTGAGCTCTAGTGATTCTGTCATTCAGACTGGATCTTGTTTCTTGTGTCTGTCAGGAGCAGTACGTCTTTATCCATGACGCCATCTTGGAGGCGTGTCTCTGCGGCGACACCACCATCCCGGCCAATCAGCTTCGCTCCGTTTACTACGACATGAACCGATTGGATCCTCAGACCAACTCCAGTCCAATCAAAGAGGAGTTCAGGGTGAGACGATCGATCCGCTTCATCTCACGACTTTGCGTTTATTTGCGTTGTGATTCCGCAGCTGTGACGTTACTTATAATGAGTTTCAGAGCTGAAGATATGAAACGCTTTCTGTGTCACCGCTTTGATTTGATTTACAAAGTGCTGTGGTGAAGAAATGGTAAAATATGAGCGTTGGTATTGAATATCAGCAGTGTGATGTGAATTAGAGCCGCACGATATTAGAGTCAGCGACCGCATCAGTTATCAGGCTGTTTTTAAATACATTATCAGCGTTGATTTGATTAGACCAGTATTAGAAACAGAAAATATCAGGTTTGTTTTTCTGTTTCTACAGTTCATCATCTCTTCTGCCGCTTACACATTTATAGAAAAATCAAAACTACTGTAAACTAAAACACACAGAATCTTTGCACTTATTAAAAATTATTTGTCAGATGTTGAATGTTGAGTAATGGACATTTGTGACCCTGGAGCACAAAACCAGTCTTAAGTATCACAAGTATATTTGTAGAAATAGACAACAATACATTGTATGGGTCAAAATTATTGTTTTTATTTGTTTTATGCCAAAAATCATTAGGATATTAAGTAAAGATCATGTTCAATGAAGATGTTTTGTAAATTTCCTACCGTAAATATATCAAAACTTAATTTTGATTAGTAATATGCATTGTTAAGAACTTCGTTTGGACAACTTTAAAGGTGATTTTCTCAATATTTACATTTTTTACACCCTCAGATTCCAGATTTTCAAATAGTTGTATCTCAGCCAAATATTGTCCTATCCTAACAAACCATACATCAATGCAAAACTTTTTTATTTATATTACAAATGTCATAAAATTGACATTTATGACTGGTTTTGTAGTCCAGGGTCACATTTTATATCTGCCATATTACATAAAATGAGGGCAAAAACTAATCAGTAACACTTTACTTACAGTCTTGATATAAAATGTATAATATATAACCAAAGTTAAAATGCATTATAATGTTTGAAGGTTTGTTTGTCATATGTTAATGCATTATTTTTTGTAAAGGTGTTATGATGAATAGATATGTATTATAATGTTATAATATTAATTCATAATAATTAATGCATTAAAAACACTTTTATAATGCATTATATATAAAAGTTTGTGGTAAAATGTTACTTACATATGAAGTCTGGTTTTTGCAGCAACAAAAATGCATCGAAAGGAAGCGAGTTTATGCTTAAATGGTGTAAGAAAAATTAAAAAAGTTATTTTAAAAGGTTGTTTTTCTGACCTCATTGGCAGATTAATGCAAAAACACACTTAATTTTGATTAATATCTTAGGTCATTTTGCGTCTTGCAGCTAAATGCATCCTGATTTAAGGATGTTTAGATATTTGTGCTGGAAAACAAGACAGGAATACTGAAGAACAACAGCACTTCTGCAGTGCTTTAATGGCTGATTTCACTTATAAAATCTGAAGTTTTAGTGCCAGTGCTGTCTGTGTTAATTCTAAATTTTTAAAAAGTTTAAAAGCTAAATTTTTTGACTCGCCATGACATTAAATAATGATCAGCTGTCGTGGGCATTGACTAAAGTGTCTCTAGTTTGATAATGAGCTTGTGTTGTCAGACGCTGAACATGGTGACGCCGACGCTGCGCGTGGAGGACTGCAGCATCGCTCTGCTGCCGCGAAACCATGAGAAGAACCGCTGCATGGACGTTCTTCCTCCGGACCGCTGCCTGCCCTTCCTCATCACCATCGACGGAGAGAGCAGCAACTACATCAACGCCGCGCTCATGGACGTACGACACGCTTCAGCTCAAAATACACATTTAAACCCAGATTCGCATTGCTTTAATGCAAATGCACTTCTCTCTTGTCACACTATATATATTGATATATATATAACTCGATGTACACAACCCCAACCCAAACCCCTAAGAACATTAGTGTGATGCATGACGCTCACTTACATCAGACTGACTCCAAAGCTCTACATGTTTTAGCATCAATATTCTTGATATAATTTAAAGTGGTGATGACTGTCGTGTCCTTCGTCTCTCTCAATCAGAGCTACAAGCAGCCGTCTGCGTTCATCGTTACCCAGCATCCTTTGCCAAACACAGTCAAGGACTTCTGGCGTCTGGTTCTGGACTATCACTGCACATCCATCGTCATGCTGAACGACGTGGATCCGGCGCAGGTCGGACCGATGCTGTTAGGAGCTCATTTACTGTCATTCACCCAGTTTGATTGTTTTATCAAGCGCTGAAGCACAAGACCGTGTCTCTGAACGGCTGTACTTTCAGAAATAAGTTGCACCAGGGGAAAAAGTGCATTACTGAGAGAGAAAAAGACACAGATATGTTGCATCAGTGTATGTCACATTTTATTATTACTTTCAGAAGTAATGTAAATTACCAGTAAATACATCAGTTACAAACATTATAAAGGCTCCACAACAAATACTTCAAATTTACCTGCATTCAGAGCTGAACACGGTATAAAACAGTCGTTTTGCATGTTGAAAACAATACATGGTTATAAATGCAAATATTTACCTGCTGATATTTACACTAAAACATTTAATACATGAAAAAATCATGGCACATGAACATTAATAACACAAACTGTTGTTCAGAGTTTTTGAATCAGTTCATTAAATGGACGGTTTGAAATGAATCAAACTTATCAAACTATAAACATGTATTTTAGTTCCTGTCACTTCACCACAAATCCTTAACATTTAACCGTATTCAAAACAGGAGTCAAAATACAAGTATAAAACTAATAGAAATTATAGTAAATGCCGAGCTTAAACTCAGTTTTTTAACGGTGAAACAGGTCTTACAAATGTAATTAGGGCCCGAGCGCCCTATTGGAATTGCTCAGATTCTTCTTATTCTTCTCCAAAATAAATCACATTTTGAGAGTCTAAACATCGGCGCCGATAGCCTTGTGGGCGTCCCGTGTTCGAATCCTGGCTCAAGGACCTTCACTTCCTGTCAAGTGTAATCGGTTCTTTCGCAATAAAGCAGGGTTGCCAGGTTTTCACAACAAAACTCACCCTATCGCTATTAAAAACTAGCCTAAAAGTAGCCCAATCGCTTTTTAAGGGGGTCCCCCCTTAAAAATCACGTTCCCGGGGGGTAAAATATACATATTTTGGCGAGGTTTCCCTGGTAAAATTAGCGTTCAAGGGGCTAAATATTACATTATTTGGGTCGCTTCAACCCGTGGACATGAAATCCGTGGTAACAGTGTCAAAGTAGCCCAATTTGACAGGAAAACCACGAACTTGGCAACACTGCAATAAAGGTGAAAAATGCCATGTTTGAAAACTTTACACACGTGCCAAAAGTGATGAAAATTTACATCTGATCTGGGATTCAGAAGTGGGTGTGACAAAATGGCTCGATAGCGCCACCTATAAAAGTTCAACGAAGTGCCCCTCGAGCTATGTCTCACATACATGTACGAAATTCTGTAGACACATGTAACACACCAATACCTACAAAAAAAAGTCCCACAGCACAGCAAGTCCAAAACCCAACAGGTGTTTTCAAGAATTTTCTTGGCAAGTTTTGTGCCGTTTTTGCCATTTTCAGACATTGTATTTTAACGAACTCCTCCTAGAGATTTATTCAGATCAACGCCAGATTTGGTCAGTGTAATCTAACGCCCTTTGTGATGTTAAATTGCGAAGATCTAGAGTTTTCGTTAAGGGCGTGTCTGTGGCGGCCTGACGAAGTTCGATGTTTCGCCATGAAAAAGAAGTTGTTATAATTCAGGAATACAATGTCTGATCTGCACCAAAATTCACATGTTTGATAAGAGTCCCGTCCTGAACACATGCCATGACCATATTCACTTATAGTCATAGCGCCACCTGCTGGCAACAGGATACATCATGCTTTGCACTTACTCAAACATACCATGTTCAGTCTGCACCAAACTTAATATGTTTGATCAAAGTCCTGCTTGAACATCTACATGCCAGTATTCAGTTATAGTCATAGCGCCACCAACTGTCAGCAGGAAGTTTGGTTCATATAAATGACTTTGACATGTTTCTCCTATATTTATCATTTTAAATGCATATTGGTCACCGTTTTCCTGAAGCCTGGACATTCATCACTGCTTGCAGCTTTAATTTTGGATTGAATTTGAAAGTCAGAAAAAAAGAGTGCCTTATATCCTGCTAAATGCAGTGTGTGTCTGTCAGAAGCGTTGGTGTTCTCTGATTGGTCAGTGGCGTTTGAGGGCGGGTCTTAGTGCAGGCTCGTCTCTGTTCTGGGTTTCCTGCCTGAATGTTAAATAATGGCGTGTGTGTGACGGTGATTGAGATTCATGTGTGTGTGTCTGTGGGGACGGCAGCCTCAGGCTCTGTCAGAACAAACCCCATCAAAGAAGCTCAAACACACACACACACACACACACACCGATCTCAAACACCAGCCGCTCACACAACACACATTCAACATGTTTACCTACAGATCATCACAGAATGAGCAATCATATGTGATCGTTTTCATTCATATGCACTAATATAACAAAACATAGTCATACACAGCAATATTTACCTGCTGATATGTATACCGATCATTTCAGCACATGCAGTGCAAACAATTATTCAAACTTGCCAACTCTACTGAATCATCTGAAAAAGAAAATGTGATCATTTTCATTTATATGCACCAGGATAAAGTCATAAACAGCCATATTTACCTCCAGATATTTTTACTAAAATTTCATTGAAATGTCAATTCATTTAAACTGATCAAACTTACCAACTCTACTGAAGTTTAAAGGAGAGATTCTGTTAAATATGTCTCATACTCGTCATCAGATGAGGAAGAATCATGTTTAATTTCCATTCATATGCACCTATATAACACATTTTGAATCACTTGAATCAGAGTCTTGAATCAACTTGAATCAACAAATGATTCACTGAAATGAATCGAATTTACCAACTCTTTTCTGCTGAGGTTTAAATGAGTGATTCTATTGAATCATCTCTGATTCTGGACAGAAGAGGAGTCATATTTTCATTTATGCACACCTATAAAACAATACACATTCATAAACGGCAATATTTACCTCCTGATATTCATTCTAATCATTTAATAGATGGAAAAACAGACATTTGAATCTAAGTGTTGAATTTGTTGAAACAGACAGTTGAAGTGATTCACTGAAACGTGAGTCGTTTCTCTGTTGTTTGTTCATCTGTGAGTGTGTTTTGTGTGAGTTTGTGAGCAAAAGTGGATGTTTTTACTCGTGAACGCAGTGAACACACACACACACAAACACTCACACACACACACACTTCAAACGTGGAGCGACGGCGTGTCCCGCGCCACAGACGCACACAAACTCCTTTTCATCACGTATTCCTTCACAAAAACACAACAATGGCAGCCGGCGGCGGGAGAGCGAGGCCGTCAAATAGAGGATGATGGGAGATTTGAATGGATAACGAACACACACACACACACACACAGTCAGAGTGTGTGTCAGTAAATATTTCATGGCATTTACGCTGCTGGAGAGATTCTGTGTGTTTCAGCTTCAGTTTGACTGTTTGTTTCCTTTTGACTGTTTGACTCTCTGTGTGTGACAAACAAAAGAGCTGACTCTGATGTGTGTGTGTGTGTGTGCAGCTGTGTCCGCAGTACTGGCCTGAGAACGGTGTTCATCGTCACGGGCCGCTGCAGGTGGAGTTTGTGTCGGCTGATCTGGAGGAGGACATCATCAGCAGGATATTCCGCATCTACAACGCCGCACGGGTGTGTGACCAACACACACACACACACACACATTTTACAAAGTCCCCCTGAAATGTAATATTTCAATAATTTATCAAAACATTTACTTATTCATAGTTATCCAATGTGGGTTAATGGGTTATTTATTTTTTATTTTTTTACTTTTTAGTAATATTTATTATCATCAATATTTACATTTTATGATTTTTTTTTTTTTTTTTATTGTAGTAAGGGTTCAATTTTGATTGTTTTTATTTTAAAATTATTTATATCATTTATTTTTATTTACATTTTATATAATTTCATTTGTTTTTAGTGTCTTATTTTAATTATTTTTATTATGAAATTATATTTGAATTTTATATTTTATGATTTTATTTTAGTAGGCATTTTTGTTATTTATTATTTAATGTGTTAATGTGTTATTTTGATTATATTCATTTTAAAATTAATTTATTAAAATTTTATACTTTATGATTTTGTTTTAGTAAGCTTTTTATTATTTATTCATTTTAATTTTACATTTGTGTTATTTAGTTTGTTTTCAGTTGCTGTTTTGATTGGATTGTTTTTATAAAATGATGTTAATTTAATTTGGTGTTATTATCATTGAATTCATTTTAATTCTTTATATTTTGATTATTTATATTTTTAAAATTATACTTTTTTTAATATATTTATTTTGAAATTATTTATTTTAATTTAATATTTTATGATTTCATTTTAGTAGGCATTTTTTTAATTATTTCTTTATTTTACATTTTTATTATTTAATTTGTTTTTTTTTTTTGATTATATTCATTTTAAAATGAAATTATTTACATTCTATACTTTATGCTTTTATTTTAGTAAGCTTTTTATTATTTTTTCATTTTAGTTTTACATTTGTATAATTATTTTTTTTAATTGGTGTTTTGTTTTGATTGTTTTTA
Source organism: Labeo rohita (assembly GCF_022985175.1). Lineage (NCBI taxonomy): Eukaryota > Metazoa > Chordata > Actinopteri > Cypriniformes > Cyprinidae > Labeo > Labeo rohita. The sequence goes on from NC_066870.1 coordinate 39,287,629, forward strand.
TAAAATGATATAGTTATTTTAATTCTGTGTTTTTATGATTTAATTTAATTTATTTATTTTTCTGAGCAAAAAAATAAATATCATACATTTTCCCCTAATTTACAGAAGACACCCACTAACATGTTTTTCAGTGTAACAATTTTGTCAGGCATATTTACAACAAAAATCTGTTTTTGACATATTAAAAGACAAATTACTTTCACCCCAAATACTAATTAGTTGTAATTGTACATTTTTAAAATTTGCCACTATCCTAGGTTTTTTTGCCCATTTGTCAGTAATTTTTACTCCTTTAAAACACAATCAAATTTAATATGTGTCCTTATTCTTTTATATAATTTAATATGTACATGTCAGAATAATTTTACAAATTTCTTTTGGTGTGGACAACTTAACGTCTTTGACCCAGCAACAAAAGATAATTATTTCATTGGATAAATGTCTGTTTATTTGGATCTTGATGGACTGAAAGCAGAAGATCAGATGATTCAGATCAAATGAATGAATCAGTCTGAATCAGAGAAAAGCAAGATGTACAGCACAGCACCGTCTCCAGCGGACGACACATTTCTGCTGTAGTGTCACACACACACACACACACACACACACACACAATCTCACGTAATCTCCTTAAACTGTCAGAATCCTCACCTGTGACATCAGATGAACCTGACGCAGAATTAAACAGTGACCCAGACCACGTGACCTCTTTGACCCCGAGCCGACCCTGACCTCAGCACGACCCGCCGCAGCAGCACACTTACATAAACTCATCCCACATTCACGACGGCTTTACTGTGGACGTGGTGTTTACCCTGGTAAATGTCTGTGTGTGCGTTTCAGCCGCAGGACGGGTACCGGATGGTGCAGCAGTTCCAGTTTCTGGGCTGGCCGATGTACCGCGACACGCCCGTCTCCAAACGCTCCTTCCTCAAACTCATCCATCAGGTGGACAAATGGCAGGAGGAGTACGACGGAGGAGAGGGACGCACCGTCGTACACTGCCTGTGAGCATCACACACACACACACGCACACACACACACACACTTCAACCTAAACCACACTTAAACACACTCAAGCTGTTCTGTAATGAAACCTGTGGTTACCGTGGTAAATTTTCTAAATGATTAGTAATTTCAGTCCAGCGCACAGGAGCGTCAGACTCCTCGCACAATCCCATAATCCTCTCTGATCACAGCAGGAAACAGATCGATCATCATCTGAAGGCCTTTGGTTGACACGATGATGTGATGTGAAGAGAAACACTCCCATCTAGTGGCCAAACACACTCACTGCACCCAGCACAGCCGCTTCAGATCACACATCACATCACAAAGTTATAAAAATGTTATACTGTGATATATATTTGATTATATATATGATTTTTAGGGGGTTTTTTTGCATTATACATAAAGTCTTTAATTAACATGTTAACAAAATATTTTTCAAAGTTGTTAATAAAACAGTTATTGGAGACCATTTTACAGGAAAATAATATTTACATTTTTCGACATCAAATTTTCACCGGTAATTCAATGTGTTGCTTTTCATTTCGTTGCAACTAGTTGTGAAATTTAAAGTAAATTCTACATTTCTTTCAGTTTATGTTGTGGTTGATTGATGAATGATCAACATTGTGTTTGTTTGATCACTGAATCTGAATCAGGACAAATGAATCTGTTTTGTTGATTTGACTGAGCATCAGTCAGAAGTGTTGTCTTTATCTGAACTGTGTTTTGTTTCGTCCCGTCAGGAACGGCGGCGGTCGCAGCGGGACGTTTTGCGCCATCAGTATCGTTAGTGAAATGCTGCGGCATCAGCGCTCCGTCGACGTGTTTCACGCCGTCAAAACCCTGCGGAACAACAAACCCAACATGGTGGATCTGCTGGTACTGAATGTGTCACATCACGTCACACCTCGCTGACACACACACACCAGAACCCCAGAGATACAGAACAGAGATCATGTAGACGAGAACTACACCATCAGGATCATTTCTGGTTGAAACCTTCACTGATCAGAGCAAGTTCATTGTTAACTAAAACTGAAACAGAAAATTATAAAAAATATATATATATATAGGCATTTAAGAAAGAAAGAAAGAAAGAAAGAAAAGAGAACAAAAAATAATAAAATTAATTTAAAAAAATACAAATAAAAAAACACTTTTGTAACTTCAAAGATTTTGTTACTTGATTTAAACACAAAAAAAACTTTAAGTGAGATCAAATAAGTGTATATAAAAGTAAACTTACTGTATTTCAGAATATAGTTTAAATTAATTTAATACTAAGCAAAATTAAAAAACTGAAACAAAACAAATATTTTTAAAAAATTATATAGGTATTTTTAAAAAAAAAAAGAAAAGAAAAAAAAAGTAGAACAAAAAAAACCACAACAAAAGCAATACAATTTTAACTAAATAACTTGTACAAAAACAAAAGTTGTATAAAAAAAATGTATAAAAACTACAGAAGGAAAAGTTTTATTTAAAGCTGATGTATCAAAATAATTAAAAGTAAAACTGAATCAAAAATTCTAAAATTAAATAAAATAAAAACCTGTATAGAAATAGAGTTTTTAAAAACTACAACAAATAAAAATGACAACAAAACACAAGAAAAATCATACAGTTTTAACTAAATAACTTGATGTCCAAAAACGAAACTAAAATAAATGTTTAAAAACTACATAAGAAAAAGTTATTAAAAATTTTAAAAACACACAAAATAGCACTATATAGAAATAGTTTTTAAAAACTAGAAAAAATAATAACAATGACAAAAATATACAACACAATACAATTTTAACTACATAACTTGTACAAAACCAAAAAAAAAAGTTTAAAAACTACATAAGGAAAAGTTATTAAAAATGACAAAAGGTAAAATTTTAATTAAAATAGATGTACTAAGTAAAAGAAATTAGAAAAAAATAAATAAATACGACATAAATACACAACAAAATTAATTCAGTTTTAACTAAATAACTTGTACCAAACTCAATTAAACTGAAATAGAAATGTGTAATGTGTAATGACAGTAAAGACATCTGCTCTAAACACTGAATCGCTGTGATGATCGTCTTCTCACTGTTGTCTTGTGTGTTTCTGCAGGATCAGTACAAGTTCTGCTATGAAGTGGCGTTGGAGTATCTGAACTCAGGCTAACGGACTGACGCTCCGTGTGTGTGTGTGTGTGTGTGTGTGTGTGTGTGTGTGTGTGTACAGTCGGCTTGTATATCTTTACAATGAAACTCATCCGTCTGGATGCATCAAGACTGTGAAGAGCAGATTCGACTCCTGCCTCTGTTTCCCGCTGGCGTTCGTTTCCCTGACGTGGTTAGAAAGTGTTTTGCGTTGATGTGGGACGGCGTTGATGTGGACGATGTTCTGCCATTCACTGAAGGAATTCACAAGATTAGTGCCCGACGACGCGGCACATCACTGACGTCCTCTTCGATACTATAATGAGCCTCATTTGCATATTAATGAGACAAGTCTGCTGTGATTGGCTGAAATGCTCCTGTTATATAAAGCGGACCGGTTGGAGACGCGAGTGTAATTTGGTGTAAATTGTGTAACATATGAAATCTCATAAGATATGGAGGAATCATCATCATCATCATCATCATCATCGCGATCCAAAGCTCGTCATCGCTCGCTCTCCACGCATCTGTTCCTTTGCTTTTATTGTGTTTTTAATATTGTTTGTTTATACTGTAAATATTGGAGGTGTGCTGTGATATTTATTCAGGACAATCATCTTGTACTGGTTCTTGAGTTCATATTGTACATGATCAAATATACTGTATGGATCAACAAACGTCTGCCTGCTCGTAACTCACTACGATCTTTCTGTTCTAGATATTATATCTATTTATTGCTCGGAGTTCTTTTATATCTGTTTAACTGCCTGTGAAAATCAGGCTGAATGTCAGAGTAGAAAATCTCACACGGCTCTAAAAAGTGAAATCAGTAACACTTTATTTCAACTCTTTATGTATAATGCATTGAAACACAGACAAACACACCTTCAAATGTTATATTGCATTATAGGTTTGGTTATTTATGAAAATATATAATGCGTTATACATTCTCAATACCTTTCTAATGCATTATACTTACTTTAAATAGTGTAATGATGATTAGATAAGTATTATAATGCGTTATAACTGTGATTATAATTATTTAAGATCATTGAATGCATAAATGCATTAAAACCTATGATGCCTTATATATAAAGGATTTTAATTATAGTGTTACTGTGAATTTATAACAATTTATGAATTAATTTATTTCAACATGTCTGATTGCATTTCAACAATTACGTTAAGGTCCCATTCGTTCACATTAGCTAATGCACAACGGTTTTGTTTTCCAGTACAAATATCTAAACATTTATAAATAAATATATATTTACTTGACATACAAAATAACTTAAGATATAAAGTCTTAATTTCTGAAAAAACATATTGACATTAAGTGAATTAAGTAAATTTATTCTTAAAACAAAAACAAAATTTTCCTTTAGAATTAAGTTTATTTCACATCTATATATATATATATATATATATATATGAAATGTATAATATAGAAATATATCACATACAAAATTTGAGTTTGGCTGATATATGTGTGTGTACTGTTTGTATTTATTATTAATATATAAGTACAAACACATGCATGTATATATTTAAGAAATATTTAAAATTATATGTATTTATTATAATTTGTATAGAATTTATATTATACATATATATATTTGTACATAATCACAATTAATCATTTGACATCCCTAATATATATAGAGAGAGAGAGAAAATTTTTTTTTTTTTTGTTTTTTGTTTTTGTTTTTTTTTTTGCGGTGTTAGTTCATATTAGCTCAGATCCATTAAATAATATTAACAGGTTTATTTGATTATTTTTTTTTATTATTATTAAAAATCATTATTATTTTACTTGTGTTAATAAATGCCTTACAGTAAAGTGTTACACAAAACGTTATTACATAACACAAGGCTTCAGTCAAAGACATGTTTTAAGTTGAAGTTCAACAGTGTGAAAACTGGGACTAATAAAAGGATTCAGTGAGTCGACTCTCGTGTGACTTTAAAAGATGTGCTATATAAAGCATCATATGAATCATATGAACTGCTCTTGTGATGCTTTATTGTCAGACGATGATCACTGTAACACGCTAAAGTTTAAACATCCCATGTAAACCAGTCCGAAGTCCCGATCCCAATAATGATTCGCGAACCATCATTTCAGATCAAGACTCGTAGCGCGGATCGCGAATCATTTAATTCGCCGAATGATTCAAGAACCCGCTCCGAAGCCCGATCTGAATCAAATGATTCGCGATACGTGAAGTTCCGATCTAAATCATATGATTCACAGTACGCAAAGTTCCGACCACCCCAAATGATTCTCGAGCCCGCTCCGAACTGGTCTTCAAATGATTCGCAATAGGCGAAGGCCCGATCTGAATCAAATGATTTGCGATTCAATTGGAGCGCTTCGAAACAGTGAATTATTTTTATTTTTTTATTATAAGCGTTGTTGAACTTAAAAAAAATTAATAGTTCTTTTAATTCGATCTGGTTTTTGCTAGTGAATCGCTTGACATGAAAAGAAGTCACGAATTTGAACCAATCAGAGCGGTTCCAGCTTAAATGACTCACTCAATTGATTCGGTTCATCTGTTCCACTTTTCAGCCATATTTATGTTTATGAAATTGACTGAAATAGACAAAAAAAGTATGATGTTTTTTTTGATTGCGTGAAAATATATGTGCTTATTAAAAAGTTAAACACAAATGGTCTTTCAATAATTCAAGCACTTTTTTAGTTTTTTGATGTTTAATTGCTATTTTCAAGGGATTTCCAGGCCTTACATTTCACCGTTTCTTGTATGAGCCCCCTAAAACATTTTTAAAAAAAAAAAACTTTACTCATATTTTTGTTCGCTGTGTTACAGTATAAAGAATCAGTGAGAGTTTAATGAGAGTTTGTTCAGTCCAGAACTGGAGCAGCGTGTGAAACACTGATCACAACAGCTGCTGACAGATTGATAAATGTCATCTTCACCAATAGATTCACAGATACACTGGTCTTAGAAGGAGTCGTACATGACTAGAGACACGAGTGTTTGGTTATTAAAGTAGAAAAGATTAGATCAAAAATATCATCTAATGATTCTCATTCCTCATGTGGACACAAATCTGATGTGACACATTAAGAAGCTTCTATTTACACGATTTTGAGACGAATCGTGCGTTTGATGAGGGACACAACCAGCATCTGCAGTGCTGGAGATCCAGGAACACAAGCAGAACCAGTGAATACGGCTCAGATGACAAATGTGTGAGTAAATGTTCTTCTGTAACAAGATCTGATCAAAGTGTTTTCTGTTTCTGAGGTTTGGCTCTTCCACAGACGTCACGGACACGCATCAGCTTCAGAACATGACTTCATTAACCTTATATTTGATCTTTGACCTTTCATCATAAACAAATGATGTTTGATAAAGTTCGGGAGGAGCACGATCAGATAATCAACTAATTTGGCTCAGGTGCAACTCGTCTAGGTAATCATCCAATCTAGCAGAAGTCATATATATGCACGCAGCCGTCTTACCTCTGTCATTCGACTGTTTTTTCGGCATCCCCCCTCCACCCCAACTCCTCACTCTTGATCTATCCTCATCCCACACTTGGGATGGGGGGAGTTCTCTGGGTTCGGGCCATGGTCCGGGCTCGGAGCCCTTCCCCCAGAACAGCACGCCAAAATATGCTTACTGTTTACTCAACCAGATTAGATGTGAGGGTGAACTCGTGAAACTGCTGTGACACTCGATCTGCTCCAAGCCTTCTGTCGTCTGATTGATCTTTAGAGTTTTTAGTGTAATTGTACAATTGTCCTCATTCTGCTGGTGCTTCACGTGTGTTTGCTGTCAAATCTTGACTGATTTTTATCAAGTAAACATCAGAATGACTGTAGTCATAATATTTCCAGATGAACACTTACCGGACTGAAGCAGCTTGGCTTTACTTGATTCTCCATCAATCATTTTTTAGTCTCAAATCTGATGATCAGGATCTTTTGAGGAACATTTGTTTCCAGTAGCTTTATTTTCACTGTTCCTCACTGGAGAAATGATCTTCACAAGCCTCCAAAGCATCTCACATCTTTTGAGGAACGTTTATTTGTTCGTCTCTCAGTCATCATTGCATTGCATTACATTATATGTTTGGATCATTTCAATCTCAGCACCAAATTGCATATTTTTGGTTTGTTTTAGCTGTTTTTTTCCTCCATGTTCTCACTATGTCTATATGAGTTTGTGCATTCAGTCAATAGTTAATTTCGCCACGTGTTTCCCTTGGATTTTCATTCAGAGATGCAGAAAGCACTGAATGGGTTTTTATTATATTGTTTTGTTATGTTATACACAGCTGTATTAGTGTTTTATGACTGGTGCTGAAGCAGTAAAGCAGCACTAGAGGGAGACACACATACTGAAGGCTTGTGTTCATTAAGCAAAAACTTTTATTCAAAGTGACTTACGAATGAGAAATGCAAGCATTCTTGTTTTCTTTTTATGTCAGTTAGTTACTGCTCTCCTTAGTTAGTAGTGCTCACAATTGTTTAGTGGCTCTTAATTGTTTGATTATTTAATGAGTTGTGTTGGAACGAAGGAGGTCATTTTCAGTACTTCGGTTCATCTTGAGGGTCCAGACGTTTGCATGTCACAACATTAATGGTTTTGCTTTTGTTTTGTTTTTCTTCTGATTCTTCATTAGGTCCAAATTCTTCAGCGTTGCTAGTTAACACATGGGTTAGTGAGTTTAAATCCAGAGCTTCATTAGTCAAGGGACGTTAGTTTGGTCACAAACACACATTAAATCACTGATTGCTGCATCATTAACGAGGATTACAAAGAAATTCACAGAGAAGCCGTCGGCGCTCGTGGAGATTCTGCTGTTTGATTTGTGTTTGTGCTCATTAAGACGGACTGTAATGAGGGAAGCGAGTGTGAGTTTGTAATCAGAGCTTGAGTTTGACATTCCACAGGGTTAACACTAGTTAAATATAACCCACAGCCTCGGCCGAGCCAAAACGGGCCCTGACGGCCCACAGCGGCTGTGATGACACGACTCAAGAGCACTCGTCTCACTCAAGTGTCTGAAAATATATGTATGTAGATCTCTGATTTGAATTCAGTATAGTTTATTGTTCCGCTTTTGGGACGTTTGTCTTAGACTTCATATGACACTTAGGAAAGGACAAAAGTTTCCTCATTCTAAACTTTCTAACTTTGTTTTTACTCAAAATATAACATTACTTTAATGTTATGTCAACATTTATGTAACTTAAAAGTTAAAAACATTCCCTGTTTGATGGAATATTGCTCATCTTATCATTTAAAGTCAAGTCATGTTTGTTTATAAAGTGCTTAATACAACACAGATTGTTCCAAAAACAGTTTCGTATTAATACATTGTGACCCTGGACCACAAAACCAGTCAAAAGGGTACATTTTTTGAAATTGACATTTATACATCATCTGAAAGCTGAATAAATAAGCTTTTTTCCACTGACGTGTGGTTTGTTAGGATAGGACAATATTTGTCTGAGCTACAACTATTTGAAAATCTGGAATCTGAGGGTGCAAAAAAATCAAAATACTAAGAAAATCACCTTTAAAATTGTGCAATTTAAGCTCTTAGCAATGGACATTACTAATCAAAAATTAAGTTTTGATATATTTATGGTAGGAAATGTACAAAATATCTTCATGAAACATGATCTTTACTTAATATCCTAATGATTTTTGACATTAAATAAAATTATTTGATCATTTTGACCCAAACAATGTATTGTTGGCTATTGCTACAAAATAAAATCGTGCTACTTATGACTGGTTTTGTGCTTTCACAACTTTAATCTAATGTTCATTTTAAATAAATTGTAAAGCAGTAGAGGACAACAGTGTCAGTACTCATATGGCAAATGATTATTATTTGTGGGCATTTTTCGTATATTTTTGAAATTATATTTTGAAAATATAAATAGATTTTAATAAATATACAGGCCTTCTCTAAGATTGCAAAAGTATTTTCTTGCACCTAAAACAGATTTTGAAATATATTTTAGTATATGAAGGTTGAAAATATATTTTCGATTTCAAAAATATACTTCATTGAGCTGCACTGTTTACAACATAGCATATATATTTGAAATATATACTTTTCAGGAAAAAAAAAGATTAAAAATACGATTATTCATACGCCATACATTTAATACAATTACGGTTGCTACAATTAATCAAAGTGTTTACATGTAATCATAATCAGTGTTGGAAACACATTACAAGTAACAGGAGTTATGTAATCAGATTACTTTTTCAAGTTACTTTTTCAAGTAAATCAGGAGTAAGACGTTACTTTAGTTCGAGAATAAATGTGAACATGCATTAATTCATCTCTCTCACACATACACACACAAAAAAAAACTCAGTATTCATCAAAATGAATAAAAACAGTGAAATGCAGCTCAGAATATGATGCAAACCTGCAATAATTAAATGTTAAATAATACAAATATCCTTCATGTATTTAATCCCATTTTATTAACCATCGCTCGAACAGACTTCGGTAATATTACATGTATTACATACATAATTTAAATATTAAATTTGATATAAATTCAGCGTGGGAAGTTCGTATTTTCTCTGCGCGCGCCCGATGCGAGAAGAGCGCCGCTGGAGGCCGGCGGGCGCGTTCACGGTTCTGCGCACGCGCGGTGGATCGAGGGGAGGGAGGTAAACAAGATGGCGGCAGCCTTGAAGCAGCAGCAGCTGTGAAGAACAGATGCGAGAAAATAAACGAACGAAGAGTAGAACAGCAGCAGAAAGGCGAGTTTCCGTCCGCCATCGAGTCGTGCTGATGATCGCAGCCTCAGGTCGGTGAGTTTGACGAGCTTTTTCTCTGTCAGCGATGAGTGTTAGCCGCCGCTAACCGCTGCCGATCAAACACGCTCATTTCCATCGACACAAACAGCCGTTTAGCGCTCAAACTCCCTCTCACACACCTCAAATCACATATGTGAACTTCTGACGATGTTTGTGGGTTTGTGTCGAGCTGCGGGCTTTGATCGATTATCCGCGTTACGTGATCAGATGATCGGATCGATCATCAAACATCTCACTTTACTGTCCGGTGTTTTATTCTCTTCGTTTCACCTCATCTGAGGGATTTTAGTGCTGTCCGAGTCTGGATTGTGTGTTTATCTCTCTCTGGTTTAATATTATCACCTGATCAAAACAGTACTGTGCCATCAGACGGTAATACTGTGGTATTTTATGGTTATCACGGTCAAATGTCATTGTTTACATGGGACTTCGACAGATGCTATGGTAGTTTATAAAGTTGTTAGTGTAATGTAAAGTAATTCATAAGTTTGTCAGAGGATGTGCTTTAAAAATGGACAGTTCTTTCAGTATTTATAGAATCAAGGCTGTATGATCAGATTTGTATTCCCTCACACTCATCCAACCAAAGTTTGACATGATTGGTGATCAATTTTAACAGATCACCCGTTCATATGAATGAATGTCATTACATTAGTTTGCTAAATGTCAAAGCAGGAGTCGTTTACTGTAAATCTGACCGACAGACTGAAGTTTTTTGGGTTTGAGCTGCTCCATCAGTAGATGTAGTGTGTGATGAAGACAGACTGTGTTTTGTGTTAGTTTGTGAGTATTAGATGATTAATGTCATTTAATGTCAGGTTGACAGATGTCAATTTTTAGATGTTGTGTGTCCAAAATTACAACATTTCTGAAGCAAAATGATACGTTTGACATACGTTTTGATCCAGATCCTGTGACCATTACATTTGGAGTTTCTTAAGATTATCTGAGACTTAAACTGGCTCATGAAGAATAAATAAATATTATTAAAAAAGAAATATTAAAGAACAAAACCTAGTTTAGAGCTGCAAAAGAATTAGTCGCTATTAATTGGTTTAAAATAAAAGTTTATGTTTACATACTATATGTGTGTGCTGTGTGTATTTATTATGTATATATATAAATACACACATACATGTATATATTAAGGAAAATGTTACATTTATATGTAAAATATTTATATTTGCATATACAAGTGTTTACATACAAATATATTTGTATATAAAATATATGTGTGTGTGTGTGTGTATTTACATGTGCCTAATAAACAGACACAGGGCACACACATAGTATGTAAACATAAACTTTTTATTTTGAATCAATTAATCGTGAATCTGGTTTGCTTTTGTATCTTTTCTTCAAACTTGTGATTAATATTTAAATTATTATAATTACAATTTTATTTATGTGTTTGAATTATGTGATTAATTAAATTACGTATTTAATTCATGTTTTAAAGTGGGTTTTTTTGCTTCTATGATTGGATAGCGCAGTCGGGTTGAGTTTTTGGGTGTTTTTTATTTTTATTTTGAATTTGCTTGTTTTTTTATTTATATATTTACTTTTTTCTTTATTTATTAACTTTAATCTTTCTTTGCAGTTATTTTTACTTTTATGTGGGTGTGTTTAATGCATTTTTGTTATAGTGTAGTAGTTTTATGTGCTTGCATTTAAAGTGTAGTTATTCCCAAAAAAAAACAGAAAGAAAATCATGATGTTAATGTTTAAAATATCAAATTATCTTCATGCCTTATAAATGCGTTTATCAGCGCTGAATGATGCATTTGTGTTTATGTAAACAATTAAGCTGTTGAGATTTTTTTTTATGTAAGGAATATATCACTTTATGTGAGTGTACTGAATGTGTGAGGATGAAGTTTGAGGTACGTCACTGGGTGATATATTTTGCAATGATCTAATAGCTGCATAATAGCTTACATCCACTACAAATCACCAAAACGCCATCTGATTCACACACAGTTAGAGACTTCATGATGAAGAGAAGAGGAAAGATCCTGCGGCGTTTTATATGACACATGAGTGGATGTATGAAAATAATGAGGCCTGTTTTGCCACTTCATAAGCAGATTGATGGTGAGGCTGTTTGATTAATCTTGCTGCTTATTTCTCGTAGGTATTTTGGATCTTGGTCATGGATTTCCCGTAATGCTGAAGTGAAATCGCTAATCCTCACCAAAGAGAGCGTTCACGTGCTTCTGGAAAGGATGCGAGGTTTCCCAGCGGCCCGACGCTGACCTGCGCTTTTTCTGAGACTGAAGTTTTGATTTAGGGTGTTTCTGCAAAGATGTCCAGAGCTCCAGCGATTCCCAGCGTCGGCTAATAAAGCCTCGGGACTACAACCTAACAGCACCAGCAGTTATCAAAGACTTGTTAGACGCGGTTTGTTTTAGGTTATCCTTTGGATCTGTTCGTTTCACCCTCCGGTTCACCGAGCCGCCGTCGCGCGATGCTCCTGCTGCGGTTTAACAGGCGTTTATCAATTGTGATGTTGTTCTACTGACCGATCTCCCCAATCTGAACTGCTCCTCCGTTGCTTCGGAATACCGATATTCCCGTCGAGCGATCGGGAAAGAGCGCGGGACCGGCGGAAGGAGAGCGAGAGGCCCGGGAAGATGAGCGTAGGTGGCGAACTCCAGCATCTGGACTACCTGACGGAGAACGAGCTCATGGGGATGGACACCTTCATCCACCGCATCGACTCCACCGAGGTCATCTACCAGCCCCGACGCAAGCGCGCCAAGCTGATCGGGAAGTACCTGATGGGCGATCTGCTCGGGGAGGGGTCGTACGGGAAGGTCAAGGAGATGTTGGACTCGGAGACTCTGTGTCGCAGAGCCGTTAAGATCCTGAAGAAGAAGAAGCTGAGGAGAATTCCCAACGGAGAGGCCAATGTGAAAAAGTAAGAGCTGCTTGCTTCCTTTGAATTTTAACATCAGCCTGGCATCAAAATAAACCTACTTTTTATCTGTAATAATAGATAAATACATATAAGATGCGCACAGTCTCATTTTGAGCTGGAGTCAAAAAAAAAAAGTGTAAAATGTCAGTTTTGGTCGTATTCGAGATTCTGGGAGCGTGCGATCTTCCTATAAAGCACATTATTGCAAAATATGTCTTGGTAAGATTCACACAAACATTAACTTTTATGTCTTACATAAACATCTGTTGTTTAACATTATATTAGATCCATGCACTACAGTAGGTCTTAATATAGATTTGTCTCAATGTTAATTAGACATTTAAAGAAAAGCTGGAATCATTCGCTGCTCTTGATTATTTACGTCTTTGTTCTTATATTTAATAAGAAAGACAAAATAAAAAATAGCTATATTGTGAGTAATAATATAGTAAATATTATTAAGAAAAGAATTGGAGGAAAATATGCAACGTTGCTTGTTGATTTTGCTTTGGAATCTTTAGAAAATTTCAAACGGTTGTAGCTCAGTCATTTTTGTTTTTTAAAGTAAAAAAAAAAAGGAACAAATTTTTGAAATGTATTTTGCCAGCATGGGTCACAATTACGTAATTTTTTATGGGATCTTTTTATTTATAAACATTTTATTTATAGTTAATTTTTATTTTTTATTTACAAAATTTAAATTTTATTTATGAATCTTTATTTATAAAAATTATGAAAATATAAAAAATGTATTAATTTATTTGTAAAATATTTTATGTATCAAAATGAATGTTTATGTATTTTTTATTTATAAAAAGATTTAATTTGAGAAAATAGAAATTTAGTATTTTTATTTAAAGGAATGTTATTTTTTTAATTATTTAAAAAAAAATCAATTATTTGTAATTATTTTTTATTTTTATAAATGTTTATTTACTATATAAATACTATTTATAACTATTTTTATATTAGAAATTAATTATATTAAAATTATTAGAATTATTTTTTAACATTCTGTTTTAATATTTAATTATACAACAATTTTTTTTTTATATTTTATTTAAATAATATTTTAATGTTTAGATATTTATCTGTTTTCTAATGATGTAGAAATAAATGTTTGTTTATCTAAATATAAGCATTCCTTTTCTGCTGGTTAATGTAAACATTAAGCAATAGTCAGCCATTGAGCGATTGTAGTGCAGCATTTTCAGTTTTCTCAACAGATAAACCACTCATTTATAGCTGGTTAACCAGAGAAAGTCCTGCTACAGTTGTTTTGTTCTTCCTCACTGAACGTCTGTTTCGCTCATAAATATCACGTCACACGACGGAAGTGAAATGGCTTGTGGATGTTCATGTTGACTTTAACTTCACTTTAGAAATGCCTCTCATCTTCTGTGTTTTCTGACACTCGTCATGTTCGTTCTGCGCTGTGAAATATCATCTTCATCTCCTCTTCTTGCCGTTTAATCACACAGAGCAGTTAAATTAATTAAAATAATGTGCAGTGAGGCCGCGGGCTTCTGCTTTAAATAGACGAGAGCTTTTGGACCGGCTTCAAAACCCTCGCGTGCCAGGACACGTGTGTTTGGTCTTCTGCTTGTCTTGGTTGAATCTCTGTTAGAAGATTAGTCCACGTGTGTCGAAACCGGTGATAAACTACGTAGACGGCACCCTTATAAGGCAGCGTCCTCCTCGCTCCAGTGAACGTGCGTTTATTACATTTATTCACCGCTATAGAAGTTTACAGACTGTGACGACTTCTGCTTCTGAGAGCCACAGGGATGTGAAAAGAGTCCGTTGTCTTCTCTGTGCAGAATACATGTGATGCTGCCTTAGAAGAAGGTGCTTAGAAAGAAACGTAAGCTTGTGACGTCTTCACAGGACGCTCACTACAGAGTCATTATGATCACAGGCTGTTTTCTAGTGAATCACACATCACAGCTCATGTTAATGTGTTGCGTGGATCCGAATTGAAATCTACAGACGCGCAGATCAACTGCAGTAAAAGAAACACTTAAGTGTGCATTTTTAATCAGCTGACCACTGCATGTGATGTTTCACCTAAAGCAGCAATATTATAATAATCCAGGTTGTGTCTCATTTATTGAGCTTTACTGGAGTGACACATTGCCAGCTGTAGTTTTAGATGAATTGTGACGTGTCGTGCCGGATCGCTGAATTTCATGCTGCTGATTGAAGCGATCGCTGTGTGTTCGTGTCCTTATACGGCTGCTGCGCTCTCGTCGCGTGTTCATTGACAGCAGGTCTGGACCGGCAGCCGCACGCGCAGCAGGACGAGCGTTACGTAACGCGTGCGCCGTTCCCATGGTCACGCCGGAGCGATGCCAGAGCCCGAGCGGGGAACGAGGTCAGTGGAGTACAGGAAACAGGAAGTGCTCGAGAGGAGCACAGGTGACATTGAGCGTCAGAGAACGAAGCTCTGTTTGGATACTAGTGAGGGCTCTAGTGTGCTCGGTGTGAGATGAGAGGCCCGTCGCACTGTTGTTGTTGTTGTTTTGGCCAGACCGTAAGGCAGCATTGTATTCGAATGCTTGGAAGAAGGGAATCCCAGAATGCATGTCACATTAAAGAATGAAATATCTGGTAACACTTTACAATAAGGTTCATTTGCTAATTGCCATAGTTAACATGATCTAACAATAAAAAATAGCATTTCTCAGTTGTAGTTAATGTTAATTGTAGTATTTGCTAATACATTATTAAAATCAATAGTTGCACCTGTCAATGCAGTAGTCAACATTTGAAGTGGATCCAAAAAGTTGTCCTAAGACCAGAACGGGTGTTGTTTTGGTTTTAGGACAACTTGAAATGTTTTGATCCACATCAAATGTTGACTAATGCATTATTTAATGAACCTGAGCTCATATGAAGTAACAATGAACAGTTGTATTTTTATTAACTACTGTTAACAAGGATTAATAAATATTGTACTAAACGTATTGCAAATGGTTAATTTATAAACTAATGTTAACTTATGGGACCATATTGATGGACACGTCAAATGAGATATTGATAATATGATAAGTTCAGGAAAAACATTGATTGGAAGAATTGTTTCATTACTGTATTCGAGATACTATTTTAGTTTTTATTTACACTGCCCTCCAAAAGTTTGGAAACGCCCTAGAAAAGTGGGGTTTTGGACAATATTGGCATGAATCCTTTTTAATTTGTGATCATTTTGCACTGATAAGGGACAATTATTATTATTGCTGCTCTTCAGTGATAATGTCAACTTACTTTAATGTATTTGCACCCAAAAATGATAAGGATTTATGCTGATATCGTCCAAAACCACACTTTGCCAGGGGTGTTTCCAAACTTTTGGAGGGCAGTGTATGTTTTGAACCCATTTATTGTAATATTTATTTTTTATTTTTTTATTTTTGTAGTTGTAGTAATTTAGTGTCGTTGACACCTTCAACATTTCTCACGTTATCACAGTATGTTCACGATAGTTTAGAAAATAGTAATAAAATATGACAAGAACTCAGAGTTAAACTCCTTACTGATGGACACGTCAAATGAGATATTGATAAAATGATCAATTCTGGAAAAATATTGTTTCTTTACTATATTTGAAATACTATTTTAGTTTTTATTTAGATTTTGAATCCATTTATATTTTTAATGTATTTATTTGTATAAGTTTTAAAGTTTTAGTAATTTAGTGTTGTTTTTATGTGTACAGTCAAACCAAAATGTATTCAGACACCTTCAACATTTCTCACATTATCTCAGTACTTTATTTTGCTGTAGTGTCCTGCATCCTCTAGAAAAAAAAAAAAAAAGTAAAAAATGCATTAGCAATATTTTTATTTATAAAAAAATAAAAATGTTTTATTTTATTCTTAGATAATAATATTTATTTTATAACTAAATCACATAAATGTGACCCTGGAGCACAAAACCAGTCGTAAGTATCACAGGTGTATTTGTAGCAATAGCCAAAAATAAATTGTATGGGTCAAAATGATTGATTTTTCTTTTATGATAAAACATTATTAGGAAATTATGTAAAGATCATGTTCCATGAAGATATTTGTTAAATTTCTTACTGTAAATATATCAAAACTTAATTTTTGATGAGTAAAATGCATTGCTAAGAACTTTTCGTTGTTTCATTTGTTTTATGATTTATAAATCTCACCTTCAAAAATTGACCCTTATGTGTCCACTGGTTTTGTGGACCAGGGTCGCACATGATTAATAAAATAAAATATAAAGTATTTTTGATGGTTTTAGTTTCAGTTTTAGTTAACTGTAATGATCCTAATTAGAAGTCTGTCTAACTGAAAAATCATTTATCATCAATTATTGTTTTCATGCTCACTCTTTCACTTCCATATATTACAGACGGACTGTAAGTAAAATAAACTCAGAGAAATCCTACATCATATTTGTTGACTTCTGAACACACAGAAGTGTGTGTGTGTGTGTTAGTGATGCGGTCAGTCAGATAAACTCGGCGGCACATGCGCGTGCACTAGTGTGTGTTTGCATCAGCCTGCAGCTATTTTGGTCGTGTGGAAACGCGGCCCGTCTCTGTTCTCAGAGCTCTGCTGATTACTACACATCTCTCTCACGCTTTTCAACTCATGTTTATTTGAATAATTTCAGGATTTCTCTTGAATGTTCACTATGCAAATGTTTGTGTCAGTCTGTTGTCACACAACCTCCTAAAACCTTAAACAAGCGGTGATCAGTTAGACATTTAGTATTTTTATCTCAAAAATGTGATAGAACGTTCGCTAGAATGGTGATTGTGTCATAATGACGGACGCACGTTGAATTATCCATCATTTTTTGATTGCTGATATGAACAGATGGGAGGTGTGTGTGTGTGTGTGTGTGTTTAATGGATGTGTGTGTGTTTTGTTGTTCTGCAGGGAGATTCAGCTGCTGAGACGACTACAGCACAAAAACGTCATCCAGCTGGTGGATGTGCTGTACAACGAGGAGAAGCAGAAAATATATCCTTTACACCAGCCGCACTGTGTGTGTGTGTGTGTGTGTGAGTGTGACGCAGAAATGACTAAACATGCGCTACTGCGTCAGCTCAGCATTCAGCCTCTGCTTTACACTCACTGTCTTAAAGGAACAGTTCAACCAAAATAAAAATGTGCTGAAAGTATACTCCCCCTCAGGTCATCCAAGATTAGGATGAGTTTGTTTCTTCAACAGATTTGCAGAAATGTGTCATTCCATCAGTGTCTCACCAATGGATGCTCTGCAGTGAATGGGTGCCGTCAGAATGAGAGTCCAAACAGCTGATAAAAACATCACAATAATCCACAACTAATCCACACCTCTCCAGTCCATCAGTTCACATCTTGAGAAGACAAAAGCTGAAACAAATCCATCAAGATGTTTTAAACTAAAATATGAGTCCATGATCCATAATAATGCATCGAGTGGAAAAAGTCCAAATCTCCTATTTGTTTATAGAGCCCTGTGAATTCCGTTGTATTTTTCCCAAATTTTTTTTTTTTTTTTTTTTCTCAACTCCTTTTTAATAGTAAATTCAATTTTACTAATCAAAAAGCATGTCTAATTAATTAAAATCATGAAACGCGTACAATTTCACATCAATTTAATAAAGGTAAATTTAGGGCCCGATGAAATGTTTTATTTTTTCTCACCGTGTTTTATTGTTATCAAATTCTGTGTTTTAGCATGTCTAATTATTTGAATGCATACTTAATTTATTCAGATTTATTCTTATAATAGCCTTAAGAAAGGTTTTTGTACCCTCAGAAATTCTGTGTTGTGTATTTAAAATGTTCTGGTTATCAAATGAAGGCATAAAACATAAATTTATCTTTTAGTTATTGAAAAGTAAGCAAACTTTTTTTTTTTTGGCACACGAAGGGGAATTTACTATTAAAATTAAAACATGGAAGAAATGTTGTGTGGTTGTACCCTAAAAAATGTTTGTCTCATTTTAGTAGCAGTAGTAATAGTAGTAATATATTTCTGGCACAATGTCTTCAAGTTAAACCGGACTTTTATTTTGACGGGTTGCCGTGTTTACCTTTACATTTCTGTGTATATGACATAATGCTAGTTTTCCTAAAATGGAACGGTCAAATGCTGAAATCACGGCGAGCGTCACGCGCTTCAGTGTGTGTCGTAAACAAAAGCGCTCGTTCATTAAAACACAGACACGCAGAACATGTAGGATTCACATTTAAATGGTATTTTTGTGGCGTAATATTTACAGATACTAGTCCATATTGTGGTTTGATTTAAGTGTAATGATCTGCTTTAGATTAATTCGTTCAAACTTTGACAAATTCCATGACATTCCGCGTTATTCAATAAATTCCGTTTTTTTGGACTGGATTCCGTGATTCCGTCCGGGTTTTCCGCATCGCGGAAATCATAGGACCCTATGTTTAGAGCTGTTTTGGCTCGTAAACAGTGTTTGATCTGCACAGGTTTCTCTCCTGATTCAGACCACGTTTTCACTGTATAAAGCGTTATGGGTTATGGACTCTGATTTTAGCCAAAAGTTGTATTTTAGTAATTTCTCAAGATGTGAACTGATGGACTGGAGTGGTGTGGATTAGTGCGATATTTATCAACTGTTTGGACTCTCATTCTGACGGCACCCATTCACTGCAGAAGGGCCTTGTTCATTGGGCCTGAAATGAAAAATGAATGTCTCAAGGCAGTGTTTCTCTTTTCTTGTAGTTTCTAATCTAATCTAATGTTTAGCTTTTATTTTATTTCAGGTCATAAAAATGTTGTAATAGTTTAGTTGGTGGTGATAACCCTGTTGTGTGTCAGGTCACTAGTTGTAATGCTGAATCAGTGATTGGCTGTGTCTCGTGTGTTTGATCCTTGACTGCTGCTGCACGTATATGGTGATGGAGTATTGTGTCTGTGGAATGCAGGAAATGTTGGACAGCGTTCCAGAGAAGAGATTTCCAGTATTTCAAGCTCACGGGTGAGACGCTCAAACAGAAACGATCAGATAAAACACACACACACACACACACACACACACATCACTGAAAGCCAAAGACTAAGAGACGCCACCACACCTGAGGCTCTGCCGGGTCGTTATCAGCCACTCTCATGGGTCGTAAAATTTCCATCATGGCCTGTTTTTAGCCTCTTAATATTGGGTTTTATTTCCCACAGATGTCATATGTCATTCCATTTGTGTATGTAGATTTATTTATGTTATTTTGGCATCTTGTTTTAACTGAGGTTAATTGGCCTTATGAAGTGTTGGCCTAGTTTGGGCCTGAAATTTGTTTTTTAGACTTTAGTGTGTTAAGAAGACTTAAAATAAATTAAAATGCATTATTGTGTTACTGATAACTAATTCATGTCAGTGTAACTGTTCTGATCTGCTGGTCTTTCTCACCCAGATCACACATTTGTGTCTCTGTTGTTCTTCCCGTGTGTCTCTCAGGTACTTTTGCCAGCTTCTGGATGGTCTTGAATACTTGCACAGCCAGGGAATTGTACACAAAGATATTAAACCAGGGAATTTGCTGCTCACTACAGACGGGGCGTTGAAGATCTCTGACTTGGGTGTAGCGGAGGTGAGACGCCCGTCTGTGTTCTTATCAACATGCTGAGCTCATTTAAATCATTAACCCTGTGAATCCTGATGTGTTAAATCATAGAAAAAAAGCTTATGTTTGTGTACAGAACTACTCAGAAACATCAGTGAACGGATACATCCTTCTGCACAGGTTTTTTTGTTGATCTCTGACCTTTGACCCCCAGGCGCTCCACCCGTTTGCGGAGGACGACACGTGTCGGACGAGTCAGGGGTCGCCGGCGTTCCAGCCACCAGAGATCGCCAATGGCCTGGACACGTTTTCAGGGTTCAAGGTGGACATCTGGTCTGCTGGGGTCACACTGTGAGTTCCTTCAGACACGATTAGCAGCGCAACTTGATGCTGGTGATGAAACACACTGCAGTTTAATGTAAACAGAGATTGCTGAAGCTGCTGGGTGGAGTCAGACTCTGACTCAGGCCAGTGGAGTGCATTAGTACCACCCACTTTTTCAGCGGCTTTGGTTATGGAAGTGTTTTAGGGATTTAAAAAAAAAAAGCTTTGAATAGTGTCACGGGGGCGGAGCAAAGCGACAGACACAGTGGGCGTGACGTCAGGCCTCGGAGAGGCTTTTATTAAACAATAAAACAAAGTGTCCAAAAAAGGGGGAAAAAGTGTCCAAAACAAAAGGGGGATCTGGTGTCCTCGAAGTGACGGGGTTCCGTGAAGGAGGGGTAGTGTTCCAAAAGGGAAGGGTCCAGGTAAGGGGCGGAGTCCGGCGGCCGCACGCGCTCCCCACTCAGGTCCGGGGTGCGAGGGGCGGCGGCTTCTCTAGCGGCATCGTGCTCCTCCACCTACGTGGCGCTTCTGGGGGATATCACGGCCCGGCATCTTGGCCCGTCAGCCGTTACGGGTGCGGTCCTCATCCGAACCCGCGGGGTCCGGCAACTCGTCCTGCGGCGCTGGTTCCCTCTTCACCCCTTCCTGGACCCACGAGGACACCAGCGTGCATGCACGGGAAGAGACCGGTCTCCTGAGGAGAGGCGCGCTCGGCATTTTAACAGCGGCGGTGATGAGGCTTCATTCACATCAGGTGTGCCTCATCACACGCCGCCAGACCTGGATGTTTCGGCGCCCCTCCTCCTCCCACACGCCCACTCCCGTCGGGAGCCTGGTGAAGGGCGGCGATTACCGACGGGGTGCAGCTGACAATAAGGGGGGGAGGCAGTCGACTCGTCACATCCCCCCCCCCAAGCGACATCCCCGTCATCCGGTCGCCGCCCACGCAGGAGTGCTACCTTCCTCAACCAGGCTCCAGCGGTCGGAGTGGGCGGGGATTCCTCTCCGGGCGACTCCCTCTCGCAACGCCACCGGACCGGGGACAGAGAAGCCGGAATTTAGTCGACAGCCTCAACCAACCGCAGGGTAAGTGATATTAAATGAAACAAGTCACTTACCCCTTTAGCGGCTGGGAGGCCGTCACCGTCGTCTCTCCGTCCTCCGGGTCCGAATCTCCATTGACTTCTTTTGCGAGCGAGAGGGGATGACGTCACCAGGTGATTCCCACTGCGCTGCCTAAGCTCCGCCCATGCCCGCATTCTCCACCACTTGTCACGGGGGCGGAGCAAAGCGACAGACACAGTGGGCGTGACGTCAGGCCTCGGAGAGGCTTTTATTAAACAATAAAACAAAGTGTCCAAAAAAGGGGGAAAAAGTGTCCAAAACAAAAGGGGGATCTGGTGTCCTCGAAGTGACGGGGTTCCGTGAAGGAGGGGTAGTGTTCCAAAAGGGAAGGGTCCAGGTAAGGGGCGGAGTCCGGCGGCCGCACGCGCTCCCCACTCAGGTCCGGGGTGCGAGGGGCGGCGGCTTCTCTAGCGGCATCGTGCTCCTCCACCTACGTGGCGCTTCTGGGGGATATCACGGCCCGGCATCTTGGCCCGTCAGCCGTTACGGGTGCGGTCCTCATCCGAACCCGCGGGGTCCGGCAACTCGTCCTGCGGCGCTGGTTCCCTCTTCACCCCTTCCTGGACCCACGAGGACACCAGCGTGCATGCACGGGGAAGAGACCGGTCTCCTGAGGAGAGGCGCGCTCGGCATTTTAACAGCGGCGGTGATGAGGCTTCATTCACATCAGGTGTGCCTCATCACACGCCGCCAGACCTGGATGTTTCGGCGCCCCTCCTCCTCCCACACGCCCACTCCCGTCGGGAGCCTGGTGAAGGGCGGCGATTACCGACGGGGTGCAGCTGACAATAAGGGGGGGAGGCAGTCGACTCGTCACAATAGTTATGAGCCACGAAGAAAAACAAACTTTGATTTGAATTTATTTTTCATTATTTTTTTACTTTATATAAGTATCTTGAGAGTGTACAGAAGCTGACTCGATTAAGCAATTCTGGCATGATTTCTTCGCAGTGTTTGGCAATATTACTTTTAAAAGTAATGCATTAAAGTTTTGTGTTACTTCCTAAAAAGTAACTAATTACGTAAATCTGGGCAGGGCTTGTTTGTTTATAATATAAAAATTTCTCTTTTTAGCAAACATAAAAGCCCTTTCACACCAAAAGTGAAATGAATGCACCTCTGGCTGAAAGAAAAGTAAATTCTCTTAGGAGAAAAACACTCTTCAGCAATAAAAAAAAAAAAATGAAGCATGAATGTTAGTGTATATAAAATAATTTTCTTATTGTTATGGTTGAATTGGATCATCGAAAGACAGGTCAGCACCAAAGACATTGGTTAATAAAGCGGGATTACATACATAAAGGATATTTGTGACCCTGATCCACAAAACTAGTCTGAAGTATCACGGGTATATTTGTAGTAATAGCCAAAAATACATTGTATGGGTCAAAATTATTGATTTTTCTTTTATGCCAAAAATCATTAGAGTATTAAGTAAAGATCATGTCCCATGAAGATATTTTGTAAATTTCCTATCATAAATATATCAAAACTTAATTTTTGATTAGTAATATGCATTGCTAAGAACTTCATTTGCACAACTTTAAAGGGGATCTTCTTAATATTTTGATTTTTTGCACCCTTAGATTCCAGATTATCAAATAGTTGTATCTCAGCCAAATATTGTCCTATCCTAACAAACCATACATCAATGGAAAGACTATTTATTCATATATATGATGTATAAATTTCAGTTTCAGAAAATTAATTGCAAGTTTGTGTCATACTCCGAGTTTCCATTTCACTGTTTTTATTAATTTTGAGGAATTTTTGTGAGCGAGATGAATTAATGCACAGTAATTACTCCCAATCTCCCGACAGAAGACTTATCAGTCAATAAATGGTAAAAAAAAAAAAAAAAGTAACTGGTGTTACATGAAAAAGTAATTCAGATATTTTCTTGTAAATTCAAAAGTGATGCGTTACTTTACTAGTTACTCAAAAAGTCATCTGATTACGTAACTGGTGTTACTTGTAATGCATTACCCCCCCAACGCTATTTCTTTGCCTTGGCTCTGATTGGTGGAATTTTCTGCACAGCATTATGGGTGTTGTAGTTTTCACCATGAATTCTGCTGCTAAACACATTTTAAAAACAAGTTGAAATAAAGCGAACAGATGGATTTAACAAAAGCAAATTAAATTTCCCTATGAAGAAAATGATTTTTACTTCCAGAACTGACTGTTGTGCTCCATCAGTGAACCCGTGTGGGAAAACGTTTAGATTTCTTGCTTTCTCTCGCTGTAAACCTGAACAGACGTCGTCTGATGGTCATTTAAGCTGCACACATGCAGTGAAAGTTGTCCGTCTCTCCTCACAGATACAACATAACCACGAGCCTGTACCCGTTTGAAGGGGACAACATCTATAAGCTATTTGAGAACATTGGGAAGGGCGACTACACTATTCCAGAGGAGTGCGGCCCGCTGCTCTCGGACCTGCTGAGAGGTGAGCGATGAAACCGCAGAGCTCGTTTGACTTGAAAATGTAGTCAAATTTATTCGTGTAGAACATTTCACAATACACACGCTTTCGCAGAAAGCCTGACTGTTATGAGTATAATGCCTGAGTGCTTTAACAGAGAGCAGTTTTAGTACTGGCAGATATGATGATATATAACGATACAAGAGATCCTCCAGATTTACATCTAGCTGTATTGTATTTATAGTGTTTTCTAGCACATATATCAGTGCTGCAGTGACTCACGGCTGAGCATTCACAGCAAATACTGATTGTGTTCAAAGCAACAGTAAGCAATTCTCAAAAAGCGTTAATAAAAAAAAATTGAATAATATAATATGCATTATTTATATATATAGATATATACAGATATATACTGACACTATTATATAGTGTCAGTATATATCTGATTAAATGCGTAATGCATCCTGAGTATAAGTCAAACACATTAAATTAAAATTGAGCCCATTTATTTAATTAAATGCCCTTTACCTTGTTGTGCACAGTCAGCATTGTTTATAATGGCTGTGCTGTAATTCATATGTTTGACCCTTAGATGGCGCCATGACATTAATGTTCAGCACTGATGTTGGATCAGCTCGAGTTTGAGAGCTTTATTATCACAAGCTCAGAGCGAACACTCATGAATGAACACACACACACACACACACACACACACACACACACACACACACACACACAGCCATTAAACTTGTTCATTAGATAAACAAACTCCTAACACTGAATGCTACATTTGAGTGTAACATTTTTTTAAACAACAAAAGCATCCATAGGCCATCACCTAGCAACCGCCCCAAGCCCTTAAGCAACCACTAGGGGTGTAACAATGTATCTTGTCACAATATATCACAATACAAAAATGAAATATGTATTGTTTGCAGTTCAGCAAAAAATTAATGTTAAAACTGATTTAATGCAGGCTTTTATTCTTATATAAACAGCGATCGATCTTTGTGATTGTGTATATGTGTGTAAATCTGTATAAGATGCTGTGTTTTTGTTTTTAGGGTAACTTTTTAACATTCTCTCAAGGGTCTACAGATAAAAAAATAGCCTTTTTTGGGCTCATTCTGGCACATTTACCGACATGTTTTGCCCCTGAAAACAAATAAACTAAACAAGTGCATCAAATGTGGTAAACCCGAAATCTCTCACATTTCAGCTTTCATGTTTATTAATTGTTAATCATTTAAAAATAGTTGTATAGATATAAAGTCGGTGGTTGAAGCATATTCTGAGTGATCCTGATATTGATCGTGTGGCTTTGTGTGTTTGATCCTGTGCTGATGAAGCAAACCTCCCTCTCTGTTCCTTCATCTGAAGTGTTTTTATTCGCAGGGATGCTGGAATATGATCCTGTGAAGAGGTTTTCAATACAGCGCATCAGACAACACAAGTGAGTCCATCAGTGCAGAATTACCAAGCGCCTAATGTGATGAGTGTGATTCTTCAGGACAGACGGGTCGCTGTGATCAAATGCAGCGTTGAAGGCTCGTTTTCGGAGTATTGTTCATTTAGCTGCCTGATTCTATTCAAAACTTTAACGAAATCATTAGAGCACCAGAATGGTTAGGTTTGAATCAGAGCCAGGGAAGCAGGAGAGCTGATGTTAGATGAACACAGAGAGCCGAGAGTGGGAGGAAGAGGAAGTGGAGAATAGTGAGAGTGGGAGAGATGAGCTAGAAATAAACCTGGCCTGGATTTGAGATCTTCATCCAGCAGACATCCTCCAGTGAGGAAACGGATGCGGTTTCCATGGATACGGAAGAGCTCATTAGCACGTGCACTAATGATGTTTGAGCTCACCTGAGATCGGCATATTAGAATGATTTCTGGAGGAAGACTGGAGTAATGATGCTGAAAATTCAGCTTTGATCACAGCAATCAATTACAATTCAACAGATATTCACATAGAAAACAGCTGTTTTAAATTCTAATAATATTTCAGTATTTTTACTGCATTTTTGATCAAACAAATATAGCCTTGCTGAGCATTTTAAAAAAAAATTTATCAAATATTAAATAATTAATCTTACGTAATTGTTATTTTTTTTTAAAATAGTTTTTTCTTATTTTTTGCTTTTTTAAAAATTATAGTTTTTTTTTTTTTTTTATATATATATATATATATATATATATATATATGTATAGAATCTTTTTTAAATATCACTTATTTTAGTGCATCATGTTAAACTAAATGAAAATGAGAAATATTAGATACTTTTTTTAATGTATTTTATTTCAAATAAAGAAAATGTTTTTAATGGTTCACTTCAGTTGATGTCCACCATAACTGGTCTCACGAGTCATTTGCTCTTCCTGTTTAGCTGGGTGCGTAAGAAACACCCTCCCTCGGAGCCGCCCGTCCCCATCCCACCCAGCGCAGAGACGCGTGACCGGTGGCGGAGCATGACGGTGGTGCCGTACCTGGAGGATCTCCACGGTTACGCTGAGGAGGAGGATGATGACGAGCTGTTCGATGGGGAGGATGACATCATATACACTCAGGACTTCACTGTACCAGGTGAGCGGGGGCATGGGGGCGGGGCTTGTTGAACACTGTGACTCCACCCACATTTGATTTTCAGCTCCTAGTTAGTACTGCACTGCTTGACCTGCTGTGTGTTAGTGTTTGTGTGTACCTAGAAGTGATTTAAATCTGACAAAAACTCCTTTTGGAAATCCTTGTTTGTAAAAATGGTATAAAAATAAACTATATATGTTTTTTATAAATTGTGTTTTTTTTTTTTTTTTTTATGTAAAGTTAATGTTAAAATAAGAAAATAAAAATAGAAAATATTTTTTTTTTAATTAATTAAAAATGCATAAAGTTTTCTGTCAGGCTTAGTGTGTCTGTCTTTTTTTTTATTTATTTATTTTTTTTTTTTAGTTTACTAGCAATTTCAAGTGTTTCTACCCCTATTTTTATTTTTTTTATTTTTTTAAGTGATTTAGTAGTTTCTCTGGTTTCAAACAGACTCAGTTCTGCAGCAGCTCATTATCTCTGCTGTTGTGTTTGTCGGTGTGTTCGTCACTAACGCTCCCGTCGTGGGGTTTGAACAGGGCAGGTTCCGGAGGATGAGGAGGACGAGGAAGAGCGCGCTCCGGAGCGCACCTGTGCCGTGGCCAAACCGGTGTGTGTGAACGGGACAGAGTCGGCCGCACTGAAACCCAAATCCGAGCGGCGCTCCAGTTCTTCCTCTAACCCCTCCAGGAAGGGCGTCTCCGCCGCCAGCAAGATCCGCAAACTTTCCACCTGCAAGCAGCAATGACCCCATGCAGCTGCTGCGCTGCACACCTGCGCCTCCTCTGTACAGGTGAGACACTCGCTGCGCGCCAGAGACCGAGCGGCATCAGATGATCTGTGTTATGAATTCAACTAGTGTTTAATGTTTGATCAAAAATACTGTAAAAAATGTGAAAATTTTTTGCATTTTCGAACAGCTGTTTTCTATGTGAATATCTGTTAAAGTGTAATGTATTTCTGTGATGCGCAGCTGAATTTTCAGCATCATTACTCCAGTCTTCAGTGTCACATGATCCTTCAGAAATCATTCTAATATGCTGATTTGCTGCTCAACGAACATTTATGATTATTAGCAATGTCGAAAACAGTTGTGCTGAACAATATTTTTGTGGAAATCATAAAACTGTACCAAAAACTATAATTTTAGACATTAATATGATCAAATGTGACAGTAAAGACATTTATAATGTTACAAAAGATTTCTATTCCAAATAAATGCTGTGCTTTTGAACTTTCTATTCATCTGTGAATCCTGAAAAATAATATGCATGACAGTTTTGACAAAAAATATTGTGCTGTGTTTTCAACAAATGTTTGTTGAGCAGCAAATCAGCATATTAGAATGATTTCTGAAGGATCATGTGACACTGAAGACTGGAGTAATGATGCTGAAAATTCAGCTGCGCATCACAGAAATAAATTACACTTTAACAGATATTCACATAGAAAACAGCTTATTAATATTTCATGTTTTTGTTGTGTTTTTGACCAAATAAATGCAGCCTTGGTAAACAGAAGAGACTTTAACTTTAAAAAATCTTTATTATTCCAAGCTTTAAGCAGTAGTGTGTTCCATGAGCTGAACTGTCCTCTGTTGAATCTCATGATGTTCATGTCCTGTTAATGGATCAGCAGTGAACCGAGGATGATCAGTGTTATCCAGAGACAGGAAGTGCAGTGACAGCTTTGTGTGTGTGTGTGTGTGTGTGTGTGTGTTTTCGGGGTGGGGTTCCTCTCATGCTGATGAGATGCCGCAGTGAATGCGATGACTCAGTCTCCCTCCATCGCATCATCTCTCTTTCTCTCTCTCTGTCTCTGATGGAGCGAGTGACTCAGACTCTTCTCTCTCTGCGTCCGTCTATATTTAGCGCTTTCATCTTCAGCTCTGCTCGATTGGATGCAGTTGGATGGAAACCTGTTTACACTTTCATCTCACAACATGCGGAAATTGGAAATGCAAAGGCATCAAATCACATTGAATAACGAGAACAACACCTAACGAATCTGAAACAGATCTCGCTGATGTTTACGAATGAGATGATGAATAAGTTATATTGATGAAATCTGATATTTTTATAATCCTATTTTCACTACCATTTTATATTGGCACACAGTATATACAGTATATATATATATATCTCCAGTTCTTATATATTATATAACTATATTTATATATCATGTTTTCATAAAATATTTTCACTACTGTTCTAAGTACAATTCATGTGTTTTTAAGGGGAGACACTGCAGGCAAAAATACTGTTTTTCATGCACCTGTCAAGTTTGAAATTTTGGGCTTTTTGGTTTTTTAAAAAGTGTTTTTTCAGACTAGTGGAAAGAAAACATCCTAAAGACACTGTTAAATGTTTCTTTTATAGCATTTTATCTATTTGTTCCAATAGATTGCAATTACAATACAGATTTTTAAAGTCAACACTTCAGCAGCACTTACACACACCACACCAAACATTGTTATTCCTGTTCATATCCTGACGGTTTTTACAGAGGGATTTGTTCATATGTAATTTGCTTGATTATTTACATTGTATTCCCTGAAAATTGTGAAAATATATTGTTCTGTGACTGTTTTCTGGACTATCGGGTGACAAAAATGAGATTCCCTCTGTAAAAACTTTTGACTCTAAAATGTCCAAAAAATTAAGGAAGAATTTTGAAACTGACTCCATTCAGTGTTTTTAATAGATTTTTGCAAATGTGTGCATATTTCATTAAATAATTGCTCATTTGCATATTTAAACATAACATTTAAAAAAACTTGTAATACAAAAAATGTTTTTCCAGTTGTAAATGTAATCAGTCAACTGGGTAAGGCAATAATTATGAGTTTTTTTTTTTTTTTTTTTTTTTACCCTATTCACCTTCAGTGTCTCACCTTAAACATTTTAGAAATTTATCTGTTCTTTCACATTACTGAAAAATATTTTATTTTTATTAAATATTTACACTACCATTTTGTAAGTACAATTATATATATCAGATATATATATATGATATATATTTTATTATTTAAAAAATATATTCATGGATTTTTTTTTTTTTTTTACATTACAGTGTAATTGCAGCATATTTTCAGAATGTTTTGCACATTTGTTGCTTTCTTTTTTTATTTTGGGATGCAGTATGATGGTGTTTTCCCTCAGGAATTGTTAGTGAATTTCACAAATAATTATAAAGAAATGGCAAGTAACACATTGAATTAAACATGAAATTTGGAAATGGACTAAAATAATCAGGAATAATTTTCTTGTTAATCATAGTAGAGTAAACTTTGTTTACAACATTAAATGGTTATATGTGACCCTGGACCACAAAACCACTCATAAGGGACAATTTTTTGATATTGAGATACATAATCTGAAAGATGAATAAATAAGCATTTTCCATTGATGTGTGGTTTGTTAGGGACAATATTTGTCTGAGATACAGCCATTTGAAAATCTGGAATCTGAGGGTGCAAAAAAATCAAAATATTAAGAAAATCACCTTCAGAGTTGTCCAAATGAAGCTCTTAGCAATGCATGTTACTAGTAAAAAATTAAGTTTGAAAATATTCATGGTAGGGAATTTACAAAATATCTTCATGGAACATGATCTTTACTTAATGTCCTAATGATTTTTGGCATAAAAGAAAAATCGATCATTTTGACCCATACAATGCATTGTTGGCTATTGCTACAAATATACCCGTGACACTTAAGACCGGTTTTGTGCTCCAGTGTGTGTTTGGTTGTATTGATGTCTCTGCAGCTGTGACGCTCCTGACGGGTTAATAATAGTGTCTGACAGTCGTTCTCTTAACGAGACGTTTCGTCACGAGTGTTCTGTCTGTTCTCTGTTCTCCGCAGGTTTATGTTGTTTCCCAGCAGTAAGTACTGAACGCTGTTCCCGACGCACATTTCTGCCATGATGATGAACTCAAACACACAGTGCCAGGACTTTATCTGGACTGGACCGGACTGAACTTCACTTGAGAATGCTGTTAAAGAGTGGAGACGTTTCCCACAGTCCTCCTCCATGGCTGAGGATCATCCATTCGGTTTCTCTCGCGGACGACGCGCGTCTCACCCGACCTTCCGTTTAGTTTTAGACCGTCTTTTAATTTACAGTCGTTACCTGCAGTTAAAGATGCAGATGGTTTAATGTAAAGAGATCAGTTATTGTAGAGAAATATGCTGCAGATGATGATGATGATGATGATGATGATTATACCAATGTTAAAAACTAAACTGCATGCTGTGACGCGTTGGGAGAGGACAGCGGACGGAGAGCTGCTCACCGCAGGACGTTTGGGTTCATTTTCCCCATTTGGTTTGTTTTTCCCCATTAAATATTTTTTAAGTATTATTTATATAAAACACATCCCAACTGAAGCTGAGCTCCTGGTCTTTATTTGCATGTGTTTGATTGGAAAAAGGCCTTTAGCTGCGAGAAACGCCTTCGTACTCGACTGTGTGGACGTTTATTTATTTGAAATTTTCATTTTTTAAATTGCAACATTTTAGCTCACAGTTGTCCAGGATTTAGTTTTTTCACGGTATTGCAAGGACAAAATTAAGAATTTTGAGATATAAACTGAGTTTTTTTTCTTGAGTTCTTGCAATTCAGGTTTTTTTCCACCACCAAATAAGAAAAGTTGAGAAAAAAAAGAAAATAAGACACAACATTTTGCATCTCAAAATTGTGACTTTTCTTGCAATTGTGAGTTAACATATTCCTTTTTTTTTCTCATAAGTGTTTAGATTTCACAATATATATTTCTAGAGTTTATATCTTTTTTTTTTTTTCCCTCTCCCAGTGGTTTATATTTCACAATTCTGACTCTTTTTCTTGCAATTCTGATTTTTCTCACAATTCTATTTTGGAATTTTTTTTTTTTTTTTCCTTAAAACTGCACGGAAAAGTCAGAATTGTAAGAGAAAACATGGCAATTATCTTTCATTTTTTTTCTGTAATGCAGCAAAAACATGCTTCCATACAATTTGATTCTAGATCCTTTATTTTCTAAAGGGCTTTTAAGCCACACTTCGAAATGACAGACCATACAATGACAAATATTATGTTGCGTTTTAGTAATTATGAAAAGATACAATGCATGTACAATGTTTGTTGTATTATGCATAAAGTCTTCAAGGTTCTGTCATTATTTACTCAACATGTGGTTTCACATGCACTTTTTCTTCTTTGCATCACAAAGATGATGTTCCTGATGGAGGATGAGGATTCTGTGATCTTTTGAATGTTTTTTTGGTCATTTTTGGAGTTTGACGGTGTCTAGAGAAGAGCAGCGTGAACATTCTGTTAAACTTCTCCATTTGCGCTTTCCGTAAAGCGACATGAGAGCGAGAATCTGATGCAGAATTGTCGTGTTTCTCTGAAGTGTGTGTGTGTCATCAGTGTTTGTGCAGGACAGGAGCTTTGACTCATCGGTGACGCATTCAGTCATTCTCGACCGCCGGCACAATCACTGCTCTCCTGATCAGAGAGTTTTCCCTTTGATGCACAGCATGGTACGGTGTGGTCTATGCAGAAAACGTTGGTTTTTGAGCAGTATTGAGGGAAGTTACTTTTAAAAAATAATGCGTTACAATGTTGCATTACTCTGTAAAAAAGTAACTGTTACTTAGTTACTTCTTTTGGGAAGTAATGCATTACATGACCTTTGCGCTACTTTTTGTCACCTGAGCTGGACTTCCTTATTTATTTTTAATAAAAAAAGACTTGACCAAAAGTGAAATGAATAATCTTTAGTGTTTCTGCCTCTGCACTTACTCCTGATTTCTCTCAACAGGAGACACGTCAGTCAATACATGGGAAAACAAAGTAACTTGTGTTAATTGAAAAAGTAACTGATATTTTTTGTAAATGTAAAAGTAATCCGTTACTTGAGGAAAGTAATCCGATTAAATAACTCGCATTACTAGTAATGTGTTACCCCTACACTGGTAATGAGAACAAAAAAACAAATGAGTCCACAGAAGGTGATATATGTTATGATTGTGGTTCTGATCGGATGAGGCGTGTTTAAAGCTGTTGTGTAAATGCTGCTGAACTCACATCTGCTCCATTATGTGGAGTCATTTATTGCTGGCTTAATGAATATAGTGATGATACATGGGGCAACTTTGAGCAATGTGAGCAACCAGGTGAGAGAAAGGGCCACAACCAGTGGTGGATTAAGACCCGACCCCCCCCCCCACACACACACACACACACACACACACTTTTTTCTAAGTTTATTAATATGAAATTTAAAATTTGTTTTAGGGGTGTAAAGGTTTGGTTCGACACAATGGTTTTGTTGTTGTCAATTCAATCAATTGGCATTTACAAGGTGTTTATTCGGTACACATTGCAAACCGAACGATTCATTGTATTGTTACACCCCTGGTTTGTTTATTGTGTTTTTTTTTTGGTTATTATTGTTTCAGTTATTTGCCTAATACAAGACAATACAACTTTTTGTTTTAAATAAAGTTGGCGGGTAATGGGTGGTTTAACAAATTTGTTAAGAACTGTATATAGCCACGTTGTTTTGTAAGGATTTGTACTGAAAATTAAACTTACAAACTCACTCGTTCACACTCTGACTCTTTCTTGATTGCCAACGGCTACAAACTAGGTGAAAGCGCAAGGCTGATGCTCATTTATTTGCGTGGTGCCCCCCTGGACCTGGTGCCCCTGGGCACTTGCCCAATTGCTCATATTGTTAATCCGCCTATGGCCACAACCGATCTGAAGTATCCTGAAATTTGTTGCAACATTTCTCAAAAAGTGGCACTGATACACAGTGTATCATCAGCCTTTAACTTGTTTCTCTGATGTCATTTTGCTGTTGACAATTCAGTTCAAAGCAGTAAGACACTCGATGCTGCAGTTACTGCCAAAACCGTTAATCATAGAGGAAATATTGCTTTAATATGTTTCTGACTTTAACATTTGTTGTAAACAAACACGAGACCCAGTTTTCCCAAGATTTAACAAACAATATCTGTGAAGCTGTTTTACTGCTTTAGAAATCTGAGAATCAAACCACATTTCATTTTTTGGTTTGCAGTTCAGACTTTGTTTCTCATTATTGCTAATTGCAAGTTTTTGTCTTTCGTCAAGAATCTCACAATTCTGAGTTTATTTTTTAACTTTTGCTACAAATTCTGATTTTACATCTTGCATTTTTAAAATGTATTAGTTTTTTTGCAATTAAATAAGTGAAATTACTTTTTAATGTCACAGTTTAAAAACAATTATCAGAATTTATAGCTCACTATTGTTTTCTGACTTTTTTTTCTAAGAATTGATTTACTTAAAAAAAAAAATAAATAATTAAATAGCCATATATGTGTTGAACTGTTAAGCAGCATCTGTGAAGCTGTTTTCTCGGTTCAGAAATCTGAGAATGAACCCACATTTTTTGATCAAACCAAATCTAAGATGTTTGTTTGAGCTCCATCTGTATTAAAGCAAAACAATTTGGCCGTGAACGAGAAGATGTTCCTCCTGCAGCTGTGGATCCATGATCTTCTGTTGATGTTCTTCAGCACACTTTTTTGTTTTTTGTTTTTTGTTTTTTGTTTTTTTTTATCACACTTTGAATTGTCATTATTATTTCATGACTATTATGGATATTTACTCACAAATTAATGATTACTGTAATGCATACAGACATCTTTTGGCTTGTTTTGTAATTTGCATTATTAAAGTCATCACTGGGAATGGTCAGATTTATTGTCATAGTTGTTTATAATTATTTATTTTATTAATTTATTTTTATAAAGGCTGTACAACATTGTAGTATACAGATGCTGTGCAATTAAAGTGATATCATTTGCATTTTTTTTTGGCGTGGCAGTAATACAAATGAATGAGCAAAATGTAAAATAAATATTTTGTGCTTACTAGTCATGAAAACAATAGAAGTTTGTTCTTAAAATTGGCCTTCATTATTATCTGTGAAATCAAACGGTATTTCTGAGAGACTGATTCAGTGAGGTCATGGTTTTGTTGATGGATGATTGGAAGTTCTCCAGTATTTTTAGAGCTGCAGGAAACTCGGCGCATTCCTCCCGCGGCTGCAGCTTCTCTTCCGCTGCTGTTTCAATCCAATCATTCAAACAAAAAAATCTATGAATACAGTGAGAGGAAAGGGCGAGATTGTCCAGAATCAGCAGAACGGTGCTGCTCCGTCTCTGGCGTGTGACCTATGACTCCTTACACGCCTGTTTCCATGGCAACAAGCCCACTTCCACAGAAAATCACCTTCAGCTCCGGTTTTGTTTAATGTGTTCTGTAGTATTTCATTATGTGCGATATCTAGCCGACAGCTTTATGTCCATCAGAGTTCATGTTGCTCAAGGCATCTAAAATATGTGTTCAAGAACACGACAGTAACAGAACGTTTCTCTTCTAGCTCACTAGACCGCATATAACTAATGTATTTTTAAACAACCCAACATGCATCTAGCAGTTTGTTTTGGAATTCTGGATTTTTCCAAATATTTTAAGTCATTATTGTGTAAAAGCAATCATTTAATTTAAGCATACAAGTAGACGTCTCATTTGCATTGATATTACCTGACATTTTAATCAGTCAGCCAGATTGTTTACATTTTTTCCCCCAATAATTGTGCAAGAATGATTTTTACATAAAACCAACAAAAGTACCTTTATTGCAAAGGAG
The DNA here is from genome assembly GCF_022985175.1 of Labeo rohita. NCBI lineage: Eukaryota > Metazoa > Chordata > Actinopteri > Cypriniformes > Cyprinidae > Labeo > Labeo rohita. The sequence goes on from NC_066870.1 coordinate 39,323,240, forward strand.
TTATAATTTAAAAATGACAGTTCAGAGTGATCTAGATGTACATGTATATACAATCACCTACAGCCTACCCCTCGTTCTTAACGCTAAACATGATCTGGATGGAATAAATGATACAAGACACATTTCTGAGCCTAATAGTTATACACGTATGATCTGAAGACTGAGATATTGAGCACTGATCATCTTACCATCAATGATTTAATAACAAGGACTCATGATGTTCTGGATTCACAAATTAACTGCAGACCCTCGTCAAGGGTAATATGCATTATGGGATATGTAAGATCTCTATTATCTGCAGTAAGTTCTGCTGTACGTCAATCCATCCGCAGGACCAGATCTCAACCTTCACTGTCAGAAGCACATCACAGAATGTGTTCTAGACCTGTTTATTTATGATGTTCAGTGCTGATTTTGAGTCTTGAAGCACCAAACGGCTGCAGTTTGATTCACAGTGAAAGTTAGTTTGACTGCAGATCCGTGTTTCTATGTTTAGTCCCATGAGATGAAGTTATATGAGGATTTCTATTATTTCATCTTGGATGGATGTTCTCAACTCTATTATAGTTACTCTAATAAAGTGTGTCATTTCTGTCAGCAAACAGATTTGCTAAAATAATGCCATTGGTCAGTTACAACACGCCTCAGTCTTTACGTGTGTGTATTTATTGCTAATGTTCCCATTAGACGTCATGCTTGTGTTCTCTTTTTTCATGTTCTACTGCAGTAGTGTTATTTTCATTTCTCTCCATGTGATGTTTGCTGTTCTTCTTCCACAGGCACGGTGCTGGTGCTCAGCCGTGGGATCTACAGAACTCACTCAGACCTGAGTGACGACCAAATTCATTTCGGATTGCAAATAGTAATTGTTTAGTGCCACAATGCAATGTGACAGACATGGAAGCAGTGTGTTTGTTAATTATAATAGTTGTGATCTAGATTTGTATCACTGTTGCTAGATTGAGTTCTTGTTATTTACGTGATAAGGACATTAGTTGGCCAGCACCAGCACCCTGTCGGTGGAAAAGGAGCTACTGATATTCATAAAACAGATCTGAGTCTGTACATCAGTCAATTTTCCGATAGGTGGCGCTGTACCATTTCAAACTATAACATTAACTATATTAGCGTCCACACCAATGGACGATAACGTTGTCATCTCATCTGCTGCTTTAAATGCTCAAGGTCATTAAAGTCAGATTGGCGGATGATGTTTTTTCGCAATTCCAACTATATCGTTTATCTGTGACGTTATCGTTAGAGTTGTGGTGTGGGCTTTGCAATTCTTTTAGAGCGATTAATAAAACTTCATGGTTAAAGTTATCGTTCTTTGTGTGAACAGCCCTTTATTCTTCTAGATCCGGTGAGGTGCGGCTTACGGTCACGACACACTCTTGACTTCCTCTTTGAGTCCTCAGGTTAGAGTAGAGCCGATCGTCCAGTGTGGACACCAGTTTGTCTGACGGACTGATGTCGGCGAGCATGTGACACGTGTAATCCTGATCCAGATCGGTGGGGTCTGGCGTGAGTGTGTCTGTATGTGAATGCAAATGAGAACTAAATGTAGTCATTCGTGTCATCTGTGAATGTTTATGTGAATCTCCGGGATGAGCATTTGTTCTCAGGTCTTCCAGTATCTCACAATCCCTGGTACTGTTGTCCTGCGTTTGTGTTGAAAAGAAATGCCGGCTTGTGTTGTTGCTGCTGTTGTTTGCGTTTTCCTCCAGGTCTGGACCAGAACTGCCTGTTTCTGAGGGCGGACCAGCACCCTCCAGCTCCGGACCGGATTTTTCCGGCTCGGGCGATTCCGTTCCCGCCGCTCCCTCGCTGGCCTCCTCGTCTGCTGCGCTAGCGATTCGAGGCAAGGTACTGTGGTAGCGCGTGTCCAAGGGGTAGTTGGCGCTGTCGCCTCGGCGTAGCGGGTAGCAGCGCTGTCGCTCTAGAGATGGCGAGTATCGAGCGGCTCCGGGGTCGCTGTACTGCTTGCTGCGCTGCCACTGCTTCCTGAGATGGATTCGGGAGCGGTGCCGGTGACGCAACAAGGGCGAGCCCTGTTGGTCGAACTGGGGATCGTGGCGTAGGAATTCATTAAACAGCGCTTCCGTCTTCTCATCGATGCTGTAGTCTCTGCGGCGGAAGCGCGGCCTGGGTTTGGTCGCGGGTTGCGGTTCTTGGTGGGAAACCGTAGCGGGAGTCTCTGCCTCTAAACTTACGCTGCTCTCCGACGCCTCGTCTTCCAGCTCCTCTTTGAACAACCTTGCCTCAAAACTCTCACAAACCGTGCCTTTACGGCCAGAATTGGTGAAAAAGCGGCGACGTTCTGATGCTGTCTTTCCGGAGCTACTTCCGAACAATCTGAATTCCTCCGGAGCCTTGCAAGGTGCCTCGATAGAGGCGTATCCGCTGTCCATCTGCAGAAGCTTGCGATTGTTTGTTTCTCCATCACTGCCTCTCTCCGAGTCCACGCTGTCCCGTCCGTTTCTCCTCTGCCCGGCTTCCCTGACCACATCATCATATGGAAGCTCACTGTCTCCGTCTATATCATCATCGATGTCTTGGGACTGGTAGCTGGGGACGCCCGCTCTCGTTGCTCCTGCTGAGCAAACGCTGTCGGCATCGCTCCGAGTGGAGTCCCTGTCATTGCTGCTCAGGTCGGAGGAGGCGTACTGCTCCAGCGACGCTCTCAGGCTCCAGATGTCGCGGTACAGGCTGGGCTGCTCTAGACTCTCCTGACAACTCACTGGTCCAAACTCTTCACCGCCGCCTCCAGATGCTCCTGCCATCACCTCCTGTCCATCCCCGTCACCATCCTCCACTTCCAGAGGTCCATGGGATGAGGGGAATGTTGGAGTCATGTCTTTCACTGCATCTGTGTCGACTCTGAGCTCCATTACGGCTTCTACCTCTAACCTAAAGGTAAACAAGACTGTTATGTTACAGTAAAATGTTCTATATAACTAGTAGAGGTGGAAGGCCAATTCTGATTCTGATTCTTCTGCAAACATTCTAGATCAGGAGTAGGCAAGTTTGGTCCTAGAGAGCTGCTGTCCTAGAGAGATGCTAAATAATCCCACCTGCCTACAGCCTTAGTAATCCTGAAGACACTGTCTAGCTTGTTCTGGTGTGTGGTACGTTTGACTAGGGTTAAACCTAAACTTTGCAGAAGCGGCTCTCTAGGACTGAACTTGCTTAGATTGAAGGTGATGTCCAAAAGTCCCCAGGACAGGTTTGAGAGCATTGCTCTATAGGTCTGGAGGGTCCAATCCTGCTCCTGGAGGTCCACTATCCTTCAAAGTTTGTCTGCAGTCCTAATTAAATACACCTGAACCAACTAATCAAGGTCTTCAGGATCAGTACAGACTATGAGGTGAGTGTTTGGTCAGGTTTGAGCTAAACTCTAGGTCAGGCAACTTCAGTCCTGGAGGGTTACTGTCCTGCAGAGTTTAGCTCCAACTCTAATCAAATACATCTGCCTGTAGGTTTCTAGTGATCTGAAAGACACTGATTAGCTTGTTCAGGTGTGTTCAATTAGGGTTGGAGCTAAACTCTGCAGGACAGTGGCCCTCCAGGACCGAAGTTGCCCATCCCTTTTCTAGGTCAAGGGTGCCCTATCCTTTCCCTAGAGATCCACCTACCTGCAGCATTTAGTTCCAATGTCTGTAATTATCAGTGCTCCTGAAAATTTCAATCAATCATCTGGCTCATTTGTGTTCAGGGTTGGAGCTAAACTTTGCATGAAGGTTGATTTCCAGGAAAAGGATTTGGCACCAATGCTATAGGACATTTGCCTTCTGAGAGCTGGATAGGAGTGTCCAATCCTACTCCTGGAGGTCCACAACCCTGCAGAGTTCAAATACTAACACAACTAAACTAGCTAATCAAGGTCTTCAGGATCTCTAGAATCTCTCAGGCAAGTGAATTTGGTCAGATTGGATCTAAACTCTAGTGGTGCGTTCCAAGCGGCATATATCGTCTCCAAAGGGCACTTCGGAATGAAAACAATTATGGCTGCCATATTGAAGGGTTGTTTCAAACTGAAGTGCTTAAAACTAGCCACTTCAAAGGGCCCTTTGGAATGAAGGATTTCGAAGGGTACAACTGATGGACACTTCCACCCCCATGATCCTTTGCACAGGGAATGTTTGGCATCACACCCTGCGTTCCATTCGGAAGGGCTCATCCCTATGCCCTAATCCCTTCAAAGGGTTTACCCTCCAGAGTGAGAGCTTCGAAGGGATTAGGGCATAGGGATGAGCCCCTATGAATGGAACGCAGGGCCAGTCAGGGATGCCCAATCTCTTCCCTAGAGTAGCATTTAGTTCCAACACACCTGTTTGTAATTATCAGTGCTCCTGAAAATCTCAGTCATTCAGCTGGTTCATTTGTGTTTGGTCAGGGTTAGAGCTAAACTTTGCAGGAAGGTCTCCAGGACAAGATTTTGACAGCACTGCTGTAGGACATTTGCCTTCTGAGAGCCAGATAAGACACTAATTTAAGGTTGTCCAATCCCAGTCCTAGAGGTCCACAACCCTGCAGAGTTTGGCTCAAATACTAATTAAACACGCCTATACCAGCTAATCAATGTCTTTAGGATCACTAGAAACTTTCAGGCAAGTGGGCAATTGGAGCTAAACTCTTTAGGTTGGGGTTAGGTTAAAAATGGGACCTGGTTAGGAACTACTCCTTCATAGGATATTGGCCCTTCGTGAGGAAAGATTGGACACAACTGCTCTAATTTTAGGATATAGCTGTACCTGCTGAGGGCAGGAGGAGCTCCTGCAGTGGCATCCAAAGAACCGGCCGAGAGGCGTCTTGGCGGTTCCTTCTGCAGTGGTGTGGTGGGTTTTCGCAACAGCAAGTCACTGACTCCACACTGCAAGGTTTCTTCTCCCTGATCCAGAGTCTCGCTGGCCGCCCGCTGCCTCTGAAACGCACGTCTCCGTGGAGAACCTAAGAGAACACAAGAACATACACAATCACAGACTGAACACAAGCTCTGTTCCAGAACCTTCTAAGACAGAATCATAACTACGATGAAACCTTAGAAGTGACTGATTTGAGACGCTCTACATAGGCAGAAATGTGTAAGTGTTAATCTAGTATTTTTTTTATGTACCATTATAGTATTTCTTTATATCTTCAATTGGCTTTTATTTTATTTGTTTTCCCGGAGCTCCTCACAGCGTGTTCTTCACGTCAGCAGCTCAGCAGGTTTTGGAACAGAGCTACAGAGTAGCAAAGAAGCTTGGAAAGGAGGCGCCACGGCTCCCCTCATCCTCAATAATGAGAGCGTGTAATGCGATCTATTGCTCATTAGCAGGAAATGAGCGTGCGTTACTGACTGACCTTTCACATCAGGTGAAGAATAATGCGATTATTTTATAATTCATTTATCAGGAAGCAGCTTTTGTCCTGCACTCCTGCTTTAAATCTCTGAGCCAATCAGATCTCACACCAGCCACGTGACTCTAACTAAACTGAGCTACTCTACCCGTATTGATCCTGTATTGATTCTTCGTCTCCAGGCTCATTCAGGGCTGAATAAGATCTCTGGGTGTAAAACATTGTTTAAGTAGACTGCAGGACGTCTGGCTTGGATTGTTTTATGGAATGTGATTCCTGTATAATATTGCATCTCATATTATGAGGAATCATTATTACTCATTGAATTATGGAACATCTTTTAGATGACAAAACTTGATCTGAGAATGGAGAATGGAAGTGTTTGTGTGTTTCAGGTCATGCTCACCTCTCGTCTCGAGACTCGCTGCCCGCTGGATGGTGTCCAGTCTCCATTTCTTGACACTGAAGAACGGACCTGCTCCCTCCAGGCTGGCGTGGCGTCTGAGTTTAGACAGGAAGTGGAACATGGTGCCCTGAGCTGGACCTGCAGCACCGCCGGCCGCACAGGAAGTGGAATCTCTGTCCATCAGCAGGCTTCTGCTCATCACCTCAATCTGGAGAGGAACATCAGGAGGGAAAAGATCATGAAAGTGTCCAGCAGGTCACAGGTAACGCCGGTCAATCTCAGGAAAACATCCGGCTCACATTAAAACCCAAAGTCAAACACATTTAAAGCCATTTAAAGTCATTCTGTCCAGATGCAGCGCATAAATTTAATTCAGTTCAACAAACAAACACTGATATGCACCAATTGTACTGTACAGTTTACAGTACTGCTGTGTTTCATTGATGATCGACGTGACTCACGGTGTGTGATCGGGCTGGTTTGCCGGTGTGTTCGGCGCTGGAGTTCAGTGTGTTTCCGGGCAGAGCGCAGCTGGGGCTTTGAGTGCTCCACAAGCTTGCAGCCTCCGGCACGGAACCCTCCGCAGGCTGAAAAAACACACACACACACACACACACACACACACAATCTAATGAGTTGACTGCACAGGGTGCATTTTAAGGCATCATACACTCCAGACTATAGCCAGTGTGATAATGCTGCTTGTAAGAGCTTTCCTTTGACCAGATTTTAATGCAGTATCCAATCCCGGAACTGAATCCCAAAATGCATATGATTATACAAATGAAAAATCTATGCAATATCAAAACATTCAGCCTAATTGAAAATGCACTTTGCTCAACACTTAGGCTCATTATGAGTATGACAGTGTTAATTTAACAGCTTATGAGGCTCCCGCTTCAGTCCAGCACAGAGTTGTTAATAACTAATAAACTATAACTCTAATTAACTATGAAAAAAATATTTGTGACTAAAAAAAGTTGAATGAATACAAGCCATATAGACATACATAGACATATTTTATATAATATAAAAAATATTTTAAATATTTATAATGTAAAAACATTATATTTAAAAATCTCCTGTAAAATAAAAATGACAAAAGCATGATTATTATCAAAATGATTAAAATCTTAACTTAAAATTGAAAACAGGAAATATCAAAATAATATTTTGAGCATTGTGCAAATAAACAATTCTGATTGGTTGACAGATGTTCTAACAGGTCGATTAATTATTATAATTCATAATATTCTTATATTTTACTATCTATAAAGCAGTTTCAGAAGCAGTTGAGTCAGACACACTGACAGCGCTTGTGTTGCGTAACTGAACCGCAGCTCTATGCAGAAAGTGAATCAGCAGTGAGTCAGTGACAGTTACGATGAACTTTATCTAATTTACATGAGAAAGCGATTCCCGTTTACGCCCAAATGATAATTAATCGGAACCCAAAAGTGCTGCTGTAATCTGCTGATATGTTCTTTATTCAAAAGAGAGTCTTTGTTTGTTTGCGGATCATCAGGCCCAGTCAGAGTTTGTTTAGTTGTTTGTATAATGTGAGCTGTTTAATGTTGCTTCACAAAAGCCTGTGTTGCAAATGGGTCACTAGTGCGTATTTTATGTTTTCTGCAGTGCGTTCGACAGAAATAAACACGCTGCTGATGCTCTTCGTGTTGGAGAGATAATAAAGCAGTGTGTCACCTGGAATATGGAGAGGGACGGGTGTTGTGAGGGCTGTTCAGGAAGCGTCACGCTGTTCTCCGGTGATTCACACTCCATGATGGTGAGGATCTTCAGCGCTGGCGGCTGCATGTGCAGGTGCGTCAGACGAGCTTTCTTCAGGTGATGGAAGTCACCCTCCGTCAGTGTGTACCTGAGAAACCGTTACAGATTCAGAATCAATATGAGCTCCAGTGTAAATCTGACTCATGTGCTGTTTTCCAGTATTCACTGGTTATTTGTTTTCCTTTCTGTTCCTTATGGTTGTGAGCTAAAACATGGACTCGATTCTCTGACAGACAGCTAAAGTGGACAAAGCAAAACCGACTCTATTTAGCTCAAACTAACTATTTAAGTCAAACTATTTAACTCTATTAATCAAACTAAATTGACAGACATTTAAATATCATACTTAAACGAAACCAACCAACTTTGAATCTTTTAATCGAACAAAACCAGCGTTTGAATCTTTTAATCAAACAAACCAATGTTTGAATCTTTTAATCAATCAAAACCAACCAATGTTTGAATCTTTTAATCGATCAAAACCAACCAATGTTTGAATCTTTTAATCAAACAAAACCAGCGTTTGAATCTTTTAATCAAACAAACAAACCAATGTTTGAAACTTTTAATCAAGCAAAACCAGCATTTGAATCTTTTAATCGAACAAAGCCAACGTTTGAATCTTTTAATCGATCAAAACCAACCAATGTTTGAATCTTTTAATCGAACAAAACCAACCAATGTTTGAATCTTTTAATCGATCAAAACCAACCAATGTTTGAATCTTTTAATCGAACAAAACCAACGTTTGAATCTTTTAATCGAACAAAGCCAACGTTTGAATCTTTTAATCGAACAAAACCAACCAATGTTTGAATCTTTTAATCGATCAAAACCAACCAATGTTTGAATCTTTTAATCAAACAAAACCAGCGTTTGAATCTTTTAATCAAACAAACAAACCAATGTTTGAAACTTTTAATCAAGCAAAACCAGCGTTTGAATCTTTTAATCAAACAAACAAACCAATGTTTGAATCTTTTAATCTAACAAAACCAATGTTTGAATCTTTTAATCAAACAAACCAATGTTTGAATCTTTTAATCTAACAAAACCAACGTTTGAATCTTTTAATCGATCAAAACCAACGTTTGAATCTTTTAATCGATCAAAACCAGCCAATGTTTGAATCTTTTAATCGAACAAAACCAATGTTTGAATCTTTTAATCTAACAAAACCAACGTTTGAATCTTTTAATCGAACAAAACCAACCAATGTTTGAATCTTTTAATCGATCAAAACCAACCAATGTTTGAATCTTTTAATCGAACAAAACCAACGTTTGAATCTTTTAATCGATCAAAACCAACCAATGTTTGAATCTTTTAATTGAACAAAACCAACCAATGTTTGAATCTTTTAATTGAACAAAACCAACCAATGTTTGAATCTTTTAATCGAACAAAACCAACGTTTGAATCTTTTAATCGATCAAAACCAACCAATGTTTAAATCTTTTAATCGATCAAAACCAACCAATGTTTAAATCTTTTAATCGAACAAAACCAACCAATGTTTGAATCTTTTAATCGATCAAAACCAACCAATGTTTGAATCTTTTAATCGAACAAAACCAACATTTGAATCTTTTAATCGAACAAAACCAACCAATGTTTGAATCTTTTAATCGAACAAAACCAACATTTGAATCTTTTAATCGAACAAAACCAACCAATGTTTGAATCTTTTAATCGATCAAAACCAACCAATGTTTGAATCTTTTAATCAAGCAAAACCAGCGTTTGAATCTTTTAATCAAACAAACAAACCAATGTTTGAATCTTTTAATCTAACAAAACCAATGTTTGAATCTTTTAATCGATCAAAACCAACCAATGTTTGAATCTTTTAATCGAACAAAACCAACGTTTGAATCTTTTAATTGAACAAAGCCAACGTTTGAATCTTTTAATCGATCAAAACCAACCAATGTTTGAATCTTTTAATTGAACAAAACCAACGTTTGAATCTTTTAATCGAACCAAACCAACGTTTGAATCTTTTAATCGAACAAAACCGATCAATGTTTAAATCTGTTAATCAAACAAAATCAATCAACATTTAAGAGTGTTAATTGAACAAAACTGGCTGATATTTAAATGTAATTGGAACAAAACCGACCCATATTTAAAGTCATTAATCAAATAAAACTGAACTAAACCATGAATTTGATTCTCAACCTGTTGTCATTCTCAGGTCACTGCCGCTATTGACCCTTGACCTTCAAATGAGTGTGTCTGACCTTCGACCTTTCTCCTGGTCTTTGGCGCTCTGCTCATAGATGGCGGCCTCATTGAAAGACACCCGTCGCCCGGTGACCGACGCAGACAGGAAGTGATCCGCGTCCGTATCGCCATGACAGCTGGAAGTGGACAGCGACTCGCCGCTCTCGAGTCTGATGCTGACGTCTGCAGAAAACAGAAATGAAAGTAAGGCACATTTGTGACACTGGACCACAAAACCAATCATAAGGGCCCATTTCTTGAAATTGAGAAACTGATCATCTGAAGGCTGGTTGATGTATGGTTTGTTATGATAGGACAATATTTGGCTGAGGTACAACTATATGAAAATCTGGAATCTGGAAAAATCTAAATATTGAGAAAATCACCTTTAAAGTTGTCCAAAAGACGTTTTTAGCTATGCATATTACTAATCAAAAATGAAGTTTTGATATATTTATGGTAGGGAATTTACAAAATATCTTCATGGAACATGATCTTCACTTAATATCCTAATGATTTTGATCTTAATTAGTTAATTTGGCCTGACTGTATTGCTGTGTTTGTCGTGTTCACCTTGCATCGGCTGACTCTCCTCTACGTATGTGGTGTTGGTTTTCTCCAGGTCATCACTGGCTCTGAACACCAAACAAACACGAACAACATAAGCAAGTTGAACTGAAGCATCTGAGATATATTGAACTGTTTGGAGTTTGTAAACACACACACACACACACACACACAATCCAGAAATTAATTCATTTCTGCAGGTGAGATTCAGTGGTGTTTCTGGAGGTTTGGAGGTGTGAATGTTCCTCACCTGGAGTAGCGTCGTTCTCCTCGACAGCAGCGGTGACAGAAGATCAGCAGGATGGCCAGGAGGACCAGCGTCCCACCGGCGAACACACACAGCAGCACCAACAGCAGGACGTAGTTCTCCTGAGAGCCGGACGCCAGCGGCACGTCCTGAACACACACACACATCAGTGCTGCGTTACACACATACAGATCTCTGTGCTTCTGCTCGTCTGATTTAAAATCATGTGCATTTTCTCCAGATCAGAGATGTGACGCTGAACCACAGCAGAGCGTCATGCGGTGAACTCCATCTACAGACTTCCTGGAAGTCCTCAAACTGTAGATCACAGTGCTTGCAACGCACAGGTCATGGGTTCGATTCCCAGAGATGGTAAGAACTGGCAAAAAATGTGTAGTTGAACGCAAGGCAAATCACTGCTGAATGCATGAATGTATGTCCATAAATCACAGATAATGATTTAGATTTACAACGTTAAAAACAGCAAACGTTAAAACACTGAATTACACAAAATAATAAAGCAGAAACACAACTCAATTGAATTGGTTTCATATTTGATGAATTTAAAGTGTTATTTTACTATTTGTGACCCTTGAGCACAAAACCAGTCTTAGGTATCACAGGTATATTTGTAGCAATGTCTAAAAAAACCTTGTATGGGTCAAAATGATCAATTTTTCTTTTATGCCAAAAATCATTAGGATATCAAGTAAAGTTCCAGGAATACATTTTGTAAATTTCCTACTGTAAATATATCAAAACCTAATTTTTGATTAGTAATATGCATTACTAAGAACTTCATTTGGACAACTTTAAAGGTGATGTTCTCAATATATATATTTATTTTTTTTTTTTTACACCTCAGATTCCAGATTTTCAAATAGTTGTATCTCAGACAAATATTGTCCTATCCTAACAAACCATACATCAGTGGAAAAGCTTATTTATTTATCTTTCAGATGATGTATACATCTCAATTTAAAAAAAATGACCTTTATGACTGTGGTCCAGGGTCACTTTTATTATAACTATAACCATAATTATGCCACTAATGCTGTAAATGGATTAATGGAATAGTTTCATGTCTTCATTTACTCTTGTTGTTCAAACTGTGTGACTTTCTTAGTGAAATACTTTCAGAAATGTGTTTTGGTCCATTTTATGAAACTCGATGTCCAGTGTTTTTTGGTTCATTTAAAATATCATCTTTTATGTTTCACAGAAGCAATACAGTCACACAGGTTTGAACGACATAGTAAATCATAACAGAATGATCATTTCTGTGTGAATGATCCCTTGTGTTTACTAGATATGATTTTATTTATTTATATAATATTTGTTAAACTGTCATTTATTTCTGTGATGCGCAGCTGAATTTTCAGCATCATTACTCCAGTCTTCAGTGTCACATGATCCTTCACAAATCATTCTAATATGCTGATTTGCTGCTCAACAAACATTTATGATTATCATCAATATAAAAACAGCTGGGCTGCACAATATTTGTGGAAACCACTGCCTTTTACAATAAATATTTTTTTTTTTAAAAAAATAATATTTTTATCTAGCCTAAATTGATCAAAAGTGACAGGTGTTTTTGTCCATATAATGAAAGTCAATGAGCTCCAATGTTGTTTGGCTCCTTTAAAATATCATCTTTCGTGTTTTATAGAAGCAATAAAGTCACACAGGTTGTAACTCAGAATGATCATTTCTGTGTGAATGATCCCTTGTGTTTACTAGGTATGGTTTTATTATTTAGCACATTTCATACGCAGTGACAATTCAAAGTGCTTCATATACAGTTCACAGTTTTTATAGGAAATGAATTAAAAAGAGACGTCTGTTTAAACAAAGAGACTGATGTACTGTAGGATCCTTATTAAATATATACCGGACACATTACCGGTGTGTGCGACCCGTCAGCGGGATGTACAGTACTAAAACCGCAGTCACTCGAGAGTCTCTCAGCAGCGCTGGATAATACAATTAACTCTGAGAGAGATGATTGATTAATTAGTGCTGACTGTAAGAAGGAGTCTCTTCATAATCAAAACTCTTCTCTTCAGTTTCTGCGTCTCTGAATGAGAAATGAGGACACGAGCTCTAAAATTAGACACGGAATAAAGCCTTGAGCAACGACACATTTACTGCAGCTCCTCGATTGTGTGTGTGTGTGTGTGTGTGTGTGTGTGTGTGTGTGTGTGTGTGTGTGTTGTGTTGTGTTGTGTTGTGGTATGGTTTATGGTTTATAAGGATGCAAATGTGTATAAAGACATGGCTTTTACAATGTAAACATGCTTTATGAGGCTTAGACTTCTTGTGTCCCCATAAACCAAATGTCTTACAAACATACTTAATGGTGTTTTATGAAATTCAAAAATTGCAGTAGTTTCCTGTGAGGGGTAGTTTCAGGTGTAGGATGATAGAAAATATAGTTTGTACAGTAGAAAACCATTACGCCTATGGAGAGTCCCTGTAAACCACATAAGTTTGTGTGTGTGTGAAGCAGACAAACATTAAGTGCATGTGCTTATGAAGATTTTCCATCCGTGCTCTATGTAAACTAATTAGTGTGCAGCACTGAGACACAAACAGGCGTCCTGTGAGGGGTTTCCTTCTGTCAGGTGAATCTGTCTGTCTGTGTCTCCATGGCAACAGCATCCCTGCAGCCCCTCCCTCACCTACAGCAGGTGAAACACCACTGACCTCAGATCAGCCACACAGACTGGAATAATGAAGATTTATGTTTCTGAAAGTCTCTTCTGCTCACCAAAGCTGCATTTATTTGATCAAAAATACTGTAAAAATTGTGAAATATTATTAGAATATAAAACAGCTGTTTTCTAAGTAAATATGTGTTAAACTGTAATTGATTTCTGTGATGCGCAGCTGAATTTTCAGCATCATTACTCCAGTCTTCAGTGTCACATGATCCTTCACAAATCATTCTAATTTGCTGATTTGCTGCTCAACAAACATTTATGATTATTAGCAATGTTAAAAACAGTTGTGCTGCACAATATGTTTGTGAAAACCACTGCTATTTAGAATAAATATATTTTTTATCTAGCCTAAATTGATCAAAAGTGACAGTAAAGACAGCAAAAATATTGTTTATAAAAAACAAAAATTGTGTTTTCAACATCGCAAATAGTCATAAATATTTGTTGAGCAGCAAATCAGCATATTAGAATGATTTCTGAAGGATCATGTGACACTGAAGACTGGAGTAATGATGCTGAAAATTCAGCTGCGCATCACAGAAATAAATTACAGCTGAACACATATTCACATAGAAAACAGCTGTTCGAAATTGTAATAATATTTCACAATATCACTGTTTTTACTGTGCGTAATCATATACATATGATAACACTAACATATACAGGCTTCACCCGTAAATTTTCTTTTTCTGTCTGTAATCATCTGTGTAGATATTTCACTCTCGCAGCATCAGAGTTCGATCTATACTAATGTATTTTCTGAATTTCTGTGTCTGTCTCAGGTTTTGCTGTCGGTGGGATGTCGTGTAGTGAACACACACTGAATCCTCCGGTATGTCGTACGGGTGACGTGAGTTTGAACACACCCAATAACACAAGCTGTTCATGTTTTTCTCATCCACAGAGAATGAATGTGCAAACAAACAGATTTTCTCTCACTGTGTGTTTCCAAACAGAGAAATGCCAAAAGACACAGAAAAACACCTCGTCTGCAGTTTCTAGTGAAGTGTTTCTCACACTGATGTTATACATGAAAACTGAAAAAAAAAGGCTACTTAACCAAAGTTACCCATTCGTTTCTATGAGGGAAATGAAGACACATTTCCATTAATTTCTCTGATTATTTTTGAAAAAATAAAAGTAAAATAAAGCAACATATTCCCACCTGCCAGCTGAATCAAAGATGCTAAAAGAAGACACTTCTGTATTTAGTCACATCATAGTTCAACTGCTGCTGGTGCAAAATATTATCAAAAGCTTCTTATTTTACTTTCGAATATATATTTTAGATTTATTATAGATACAGATTTATTTATTTATTTAGTTTAATTTTTGCTTTACTTGAAGAGGCAAAATAATCACCAGAAAATGAAAAGAAAAAATGTTCAAAAGCCTTTTGAACATTTCTCCTCATGTCAGATAGAGATTTGTTTGTGTGTGTGTGTGTGTGTGTGTGTTGTACTCACAGTGGTGAGGCGCGTCTGTAATGGAGACTCATCACTCATGGTCCAAAAGCGTGTGTGAGACGCCTGTGAGAAACACAAGAGAAAATGTCAGGCAGTCAGACGGACAGACGCTCGTCCATCATCAGGACCCCAGAGCGCTGACTCAGCAACATGAGCAGATTCACTGCAGAACGACAGACCGTCTGGATCAGAACACACACACACACACACACACACACATGCAGCCATTCATGTGACTGTGTGTGACACAAACACACTCTAGTCCTTCCAGACAGTGTCTTTGTATTATCATTGATATACTTTTTACAGATACAATTGTTTTAGTCATTTTTAGTAGTTTTTGTTTTATTTAGAAAGAAAAGTTTATATAGTTTTTTATTAATTTTCAGTTTTAGTTTATTGAATTTGTTTTATTTTAGTATTTTAACAAACTAAATAGCTGCTGTGGCATCTGTCGATATACTTTTATAGTTGCTGTTATTTTTATTTAAATATGTAGTTTTAGTTTGTTTTTATTTTTAGTCTATTTAGTTTTTGTTATTTTATGACTTCACTGAAAATGAAAATGAGATGTTGCTAGCTGCTGAAATAAAATATATTTAATATTTAATAATATTTTATTCTATTTCAAGTAATGAAATTGTTTTTATATTTTTAGTTTTAGCTAACAATAACCCTGTTCCCAGCACACATCAAAATCCTAAAAAAAGAAATAAATAAAAATCAATTATCTTCGCACAGGATAGTCAATAATTAATCAGCTTTTAAAAGTGATGTGAAAACTCTCCCCAAAGACTGTGTGTCAAATCAAACTCTTCTGTCCGTGACACACACACTCATTTGTCATTTGTTCATCTGGCCGACTGTGCTCCAGCATTAAACCAGTGTTTGTTCTGTGTGTTTGTGCATTTACACAATTACACATTTCACACTTGAGTCTGTGTGTGCTGTTACTGATGCAAACTGTTGAGTTTATGCAGGTCATGTAAATGTTAATGAATGTCGTGTTTGACACAGGTGCTCATGTGACGCGTGTCCTGCAGCCAAACGGGCCGAGACGCACTGGACCGAGACACACTCTGGTAGGGCCGATGATACACACACACACACACACACACCCTGACGTCCAGTGAACTAGACGCCATAAACAGTCTGTGCTTGATTGAGCATTCATTACAGCTGTTTAACTCTCTGACCGCACACACACACACTGACCATTAACCAGCGACTCTGTGCTTCCTGTGCATGTGTGATGTTGGGAAACTGAGCGGCTCACGGCTCTGAGTATTCATGAGGAAAACTACAGCTCACACACACACACACACACACAGGAGAGACAGAGATGCCCACTGATGTCATCCGAGCATTATGGGAATGATGGAGGATGCTGTGGCGTTCAGCAGCGCTGATAACTGCAGAAAGTAGGACAGCGGAATCTACAAACATTGCAGATACACACACAATACAGCACACAGCGCTCATGTGGATGATTCATGGAGGAAACTAGAGCAAGATGCCTTCAAACTGATCATCTGATATATATCAAATCATCATTTTGCATATTAAGTACTCGCAATATCACAAAACAAAAAAGCTGCTCTCTGTATTTTACATTTTATGAGCAAATTTTTACATTTATAAAATCACATTTTAAACAACCTCAAAATGTGGCGTATGTATATATATGTACTCTCTTACGCTCATCAGTGCTGCATTTATTTGATCAAAAATACAGAAAAAAAACAGTAATATTGCAAAATGTTATTAGAATATAAAATAAAGGTTTTTATTTTAATAAACTTTAAAATATAATTTATTCCTGTGATGCGCAGCTGAATTTTCAGCATCATTACTCCAGTCTTAAGTGTCACATGATCCTTCAGAAATCATTATAATATGCTGATTTATTATTAGAATGATCAATGTTGGAAATATTTTTTGCAACCTGTGATAATTTTATTTCAGGATTCTTTGATCAATAAAAGGCTAAAAAGAACAGCATTTATTTAAAATAGAAAGGTTTTCTAATAATAAACACTACTGTTCAAACATTTGGGGTCAGTACATTTTTATTCTTTCTTTTTTGAAAGAAATCAATACTTTTATTCACCAAGGATGTGTTCAATTAATAAAAAGTGATTGGATAGATTTACACTGATAGAAAAGATTTATATTTTGAATAAATGCTGTTCTTTTTAACTTGTTATTCATCAGAGAATCCTGAAAAAAAGAATCACAGGTTCCAAAAAATATTTGTCAGCACAACCGTTTCCAACATTGATAATTCTAATAATAAATCAGTATATTAGAATGATTTCTGAAGGATCATGTGACACTTAAGACTGGAGTAACAGCTGATGAAAATTCAGCTTTGCATCACAGGAATAAATTCTATTTTAATGTATATTAAACTAAAAAACATTATTTTATATTGTAATAACATTTTGCAATATTACTGTTTTTTCTGCATCTTGTAGTCAATTTTTATAATCTATTTATATACATTTACATTATATATAGGCTATATACAGTAATGTGTATCTTATACAGTATAAGTAATAATATAAATACATTTTTTTTTACACTTTTAATAATCTCAGAATGTGCCACTAGCACATCTTAAAACCTTTTACTGTTAATAATCAGTGTAAACTGGTATATGAGGAGTGATAGAATCAGAGCTGGTGTCTGTGCTGTAGTTTCTTGTGTAACTCTTTACATGTGAATGTATGTCGAGCGTTACATAAATCATATGATGCGGTGATGCTGAATGAAACTCACACAACAGCCTTTTGTTGTTCACTGACGCGACGCGCTTTTACAGTTAATCCCGCGCCGCTGACTGACGTCATTATTCATGTTTTGATCCAGAGGCTTGACATAATAACTCGAGCTCGACGCGACGCGACACCACGGTCCGGACGCGACGCAGGTTTCCATCATCGCGGACACGGCTACATCAGCGACGCGCCGCATCGCAACCCGAAGACGCGTTTGTTTGTTTATTTATTGATGAACGGCGGACGCGTGCAGAACGCGCCGCCGCGCTGTTTTTTTTTTTTTACGCTCAGCGCATTTTTAACAAAACGCGTTAAACGCAGGCAGACAGAACGTGCGTCGCTAAGCACGCGGGGAGTCACTCACCTATTTGTAATTCATGCTGTCCGAGCGAGGGACGCGTTATAAGCGCTCGCCAATGGCACGACGCTCCAGCAGCGCGTTACATTTCATCCTAATGGCAGCCGGACTTTATGAATGAAGCGGAGCGACGCCACGCCCACTGGCGCGGATGACGCGAGCGCTGGGATTCTCCTCATGTGCGTCAGAGAGCAGGAGCAGCAGCAGGAGGAGGCGGAGGAGGAGGAGGAGGAGGAGGAGGAGGATGGTGGTGCTTCACTGCAGAAAGCACTGATTCACAAAACCAGAGCAAAACCCGAACCGGGTCCGGCCTGCATGACGTCATGAGCGGATGCATGAAGATACAGCAGGATTTCTGCGAACAGCACAGATCAGCAGTGAAAATCACACTGGACGCGTTGATCGATTCATATGATGCTGTGAATGATCGATCATCACATCATAAATATTGATCCGACAGATCTGGAGAAGAGGCTGTGTCACCGAAATGAGCTCATGATGGATACTGATACTGATTCTCTAATATTCAACATCGGACCCTTCACAACCCTCATTATTTATTCATATATTTATCTGCGAGAATGTGGCAATATTTATGCACATGGCATATTTTGCATATAAATATGCAATTTGCACATCTAAAAAGAAGCACCTCAT
Organism: Labeo rohita; assembly: GCF_022985175.1. Classification (NCBI taxonomy): domain Eukaryota; kingdom Metazoa; phylum Chordata; class Actinopteri; order Cypriniformes; family Cyprinidae; genus Labeo; species Labeo rohita. The sequence continues at coordinate 39,341,804 of NC_066870.1, forward strand.
ACTGAAGGCCGGGGTTTTCATAAAAGTCATAAGTTATTTTAAAATAAAATCAATCAAAACAAATGTATTTGCTAATACATTCATATGTGCTTCATGAGGAGGCTACTAATACACAGTCAATATGCTCACAATGTGCATATCGCTAATAAACCAGTTAACAGTGAGAACTGGTCTCTAAACTGAAGTGTTAATGATGCTCTGTAATTTGCATTGTTGCACTGTTGTAAGATTTTAAAGGGAATAAAATGTTTTGTTTTCAGACATCTGTTTACTGTTTCATTACTCTATTGTAGAAAAAATGTAGAAATATTTAAATACAGATTGAATGCATCCTTAAAATTAAAGATGTGGCTTATAAGGATAAACTGGTAAATATTACTTTTAAAAACAACAGGGTTTATGTTTGATGAACTTAAAACTGTATTTTGTAAACTGAAAAAAATAAGCTGCCATTACTTAAGAGTTCAGGTTGGAAACATTTAAAGTCTAATAGCACAAACAGGAATAAAATGAGTTAAAAAATACTTTAAAAACTGATGCAAATAGCACAATAATTGTTACAGTGTAGTTCATCCAAAAAAAGAAAATGACCCCATGGTTTACTCACACTCAAGCCATCCTAGATGTATATGACTTTCTTCCTTCAGATGAATGCATATACTAATGCAAAATGTATTTTTTTAAAGCAATTCATGAATTTCTATTTAATGTTGTTTAATAGAAATCTCATGCTTGTCTGAAATTAGGTGACTGATTCATAACTGAGCTAAAAAAAGAAAATAATTTTTCACTATTGCTTAAAGATTTCTAATTTCATAATTACAAAACAATACACTTTGAAATGAATGTAAAAATTTAAAGTAAATAACAGCGATAATATGTGTTAGATTTAGAACCTTTTTTGAGACATGATAGAACAGTCCCGTTCGTTCACTGGAGGCGGTAGTGCTGTAGTTCCTGTGACGGACACACGGTGTCGCAGTTTCCCTTCATTTCATACGTGATGATCATGCGAGGACCAGTTGTTCAAAACGTTCACTTTGGTTCAGAATGTTCTGAATTTGCAAATCCCATGTTTTGCTGTCAGGTTCAGGTAATCCATCTTACTTTTCTGCTCGATTTTCAAAGCAAATTTGCACTGGATGACAATGATCCAGATATACACTTTTTCAGATGACCAAACCTGGATTACTAGTGCTCTACGGAGCCCCTAAAGAGACACGCTGATGGGGCAAAAATATATATTTATATGTCAAAGCTTTTTCAATCTTTTGCATTGCATTCACACAAATAACTACTTCTGACTGGTTCACATCTGATTGTGCCAATCTAGTTTACAAACAGTGATTATATTAAATATTATTAATTTTAAAGTTTTCAGATTTCCAAATCTGGATTACTAGTGCTCTACGGAGCCCCTAAATGTTGATGGGGGAAAATGCCAATGTTTTGCATTTTAGTTTTGCGTTGCATTTACACAAATAACTGCTCTGTTGCCAACTCAGCAATTTTGCTGCTAAATTTGGCAACTTTTCAGTCTACCCCAGCAACTTTTTTCTGTCAAAAACACCTAGCAATAATCTGAGCTATTCTTACATTTTATTTATTAATTTATTTACACAATTTCCAGCTAAATTACACAAAAAGAGGAAACCAAAGATGTTTAGCAGTGCACACAACACATGAGTTAAGTTAGCTGCTCTTTACAATTGCTCAATTTAATAATAATAATCATTGAGTCATTGTATCATTGTTCATTTATAAAACACCTTGTTAGTAGCTTTTATCTGCCATTGTTGGTACAATGTAAGAAAAAAATATCTAGAAAAATAGAAAAGGTAATAGTAATTTTCCAGGACACATCTGTTATCCATTATCCGTTGTAACCCGAAAACACAAAGTACAACGTGCAGTTTAAAATGCAGGTTAAAAAATACAAATAAAAAAACTGAAAAATCAATATGGAAAATTTCTTCATATTAACATAAATTGTGTCCTGTTTTGACAGACTCTTCAGCATACTAACTAACTGCTAATACACAGCTTAAAATGATAAACATATAAGTTTATTAGTTAATAAAAAAAAAAAAAAACTTAAGTAATTCAAAGATGTGTAAGTGTTCAATAATTCAATGTTGTGTTGCTGCAGTTTCGATGCAGTGACATCATTTTGCGTCATGATTACGTAACGACATCACAATGTCATTTAGAAACTTTTAGCAACAAATCAACCCTCCTTTACCAACTTCCCCCTAAAAAAATGAGCTAGCAGCACCGCTCGGACTGATCCATCTCTGATGATTGTGCCCATGTAGTTTACAATCAGTGATTTAAAAAACAACTTTAAATTAAATATCATATTTTTGTTTGGGGATATATTGCATGTTAAAATGTATGTTTGGACCACTTTTAAAGTTTTATTACATTTTCGTTCCTGAAATCCACCCTTCTGCTGGGATCAGAATAATCCAGTTTTCACAATTTTACTAAAACGTTTTGAACAACACAAACTGAAGATTGAATACAGATCAAAACCAAGACTGGACTTTGTGATCTAATCCAAATTCAGAATCCTTTTTTTCTTTTGATCAACCCATTTGAAAGATTTGATCCGATCCGATGGCCAAAATCCGATCAGATTACTTTTGAACAATTGGCCTCATGCAACTTTTCTACTAGGTTTTGAAAGCAAATTTATATATTTAGATATACACTTTTTTCAGATGACCAAATCTGGATTACTAGCCACCACAATAGTCAAGTCAAGGCAAGTCACCTTTATTTATATACCGCCTTTAACAATACAGAATTGTGACAAGGCGGCTGTACAGTATTAAATAGGAAATAGTTCATCAACTATGCCAAGGGCAAAAGTAAACACTCAACTTTCAGGTAAAGGTAGTTAATCAAAAACAATAAAATAAAATACAATATTGTGTGAAGATAAAGTGAAGATAAAGTGTCCCCAACTAAGCAAGCCAGAGGCAACAGTGGCAAGGAACCAAAACTCCACCTGTGACAGAAAAGCCGTCTAGGTGACGAGGTCTTCACTGGGGATCCGTCTCTGGGGCTCATCTAGTCGACGTGGTCTCCGCTGACATTCAGGGCTGTAGAGGTCGTCTCTAGGTGCTGATCACCGTCTGGGCTGGGTACGGACTGGATCTGGTGGTTAAGGTGACCTCAGAATAAGAAAGAAACAGACTAATATTAGCGTAGATGCCATTCTTCTTATGATGCACTGAGTACATCGGGTGTTGTGGGAAGTGTTCCCGGTTCCGGTTGGCCTAATTAATGCAGCCTAACAATCCTTTAACGGATTTGAATTATAGGAATATGTCGATGTGTTATGTGTAAGCAAGGTTAAAGAGATGGGTCTTTAATCTAGATTTAAACTGACAGAGTGTGTCTGCGTCCCGAACAGTGTTGGGTAGATTGTTCCAGAGTTTGGGCGCTAGACAAGAAAATGATCTGCCGCCTGCGGCTGATTTTGATATTCTAGGTATTATCAAATTACCAGAGTTTTGAGAACGCAGCGGACGTGAGGGACGATAATGCAATAAGAGCTCGCTCAGGTACTGGGGGCCTAAACCATTCAGGGCTTTATAAGTAATTAGGTTGATTGTGCCAATGTAGTTTACAAACAGTGATTTAAAAAACACTTTAAATGATATATTATATTTTTTGTTTGATATTGACATATGTTTGGGGATTTGGGCATATTTTACGTGTTATAAATGTATTTTTGGACCAGTTTTAAAGTTTTATTTCATTGTTGTTCCTGGAATCCTCCCTTCTGCTGGGATCAGAATAATTCAGATTTCTGGGTTTCTGATCAGTCTTAGTTCATTCAGGATCACTATTTGATTGAGGTTATTGTAGAGGTCCTGAACAATATTTCTGAGGCAGGCTTTGCTCTGAAGGGTTCCGATTCTGATCTGTCCACATGCAAACCTCACTGAGGTCTGAAACCCCCGAAACCCAATGCAGTTACCAGAACTGTAACGTGCAACAGATATGAAATTACATGCAGAAGTGATACAGGTCTGTAAATGAGATTGGACAAGATTAATAAGTAATGATTACAGATGATTTCCGTAAACAAGATGCTGATGGAGTTGAGGATGGAGGAGGGCAAACTGAACATTTTCGAGATTTGATCCAATCCAATAGCCGAAATCTGTTCAGGTGACTTTTGAGCAAGTGGCCTGAGAACATCAGGTAATGATTAGCTGGTTATGACCGAAAATGGAGATGTTTAAGAAGAACCCAGCTGAATGTGTGATTTGTGACCCCCATTGGCGAGCGCTCTATCAGATCAGACGCACACCGATTACTGGAAGTCTTCATAACCGTGGGCTGCAGCGACTTCCTGTACTGATCACATCATTCACACTGATGCTTCACTGTGTTTTACTGTATATTATGTGATGTGAGTGAACATCTCACACACACAAACATGTGCAGCAGCTCTCAACAACATCTTTAGGGTCTGAACCGTTTGCAGGGCGTGTGGCGCGTTTCTCTTTAAGTTTCGCTCAAGTCACAGAAATCACAGATCAAACAGGAAGTGAAAGTTATCAGGCCTCCGCGTGGATGTGAAACAGCTTGTGAGAGTCGAGTTCTGCCGTCGTAGGTGCAGATGCTGTTGCTGACCTTTGACCCCAGGTGGTGGAAGAATAAACAAAGTAACACTTATTCATCAAGGATGCATTAAATTGATTAAAAGTAACAGACATAATGTTACAATGGAGTTGCTGCTCTTTTGAACTTTCTTTTCATCTGTGAATCCTGAAAAATAAAACATAATGTTAAGACAAAATGTTTATTAAGCAGCAAATCAGCATATTAGAATGATTTCTGAAGGATCATGTGACACTGAACACTGGAGTAATGACGCTGAAAATGCAGCTTTGATCACAGGAATAAATTACATTTCAACAGATATTCACATAGAAAACAGCTGTTTGAAACTGTAATAATATTTTAAATTTTTTTACTGTTATTAAATAAATGCAGCTTTAGTGAGCAGAAGAGACTTACAAAAACATAAACAAATAAATAAATATATAAATAAAACTTACAGAGCCCAGACTTTTTGATTTATTTATTAATGGTACACCGGAAAAAAAAAAAAAAAGTAGAACCAATTTTCATTTGGAAATTGATAGTAAATTCTACAATTCCTTACAAATAAACAGCAAGTGAGTCATTGCATTGAATGTGAAATTTTGAAGTAGAAAAAATAAAACAGTATTAAAATTAGTATTAGTATCTGCTACAGAGCTCATGTTACAAGATCTACATTATTTGTGGCCGGACATTTTTGTTAAGATAATGTTCTTTAAATGCATCAGCTGTGATTATGAGACTAAACTACTCCACAAGCAAATACTGTTAAATAACAGAAGGATTGTGATGATTTATTGTCCAGCTGAAGCTCTGTTTTTGTGAACATGTTGAGTGTTTCTCCTGCAGATCCCCTGATGATTGCATGACGTGTGTCGGTTCCTCTGACGTCGGAACATTCGCTTCAGATGATTCCTGGACGTCCGGCGATCAGCTCGACACGTGCGCAGCAGATTCGCTTCGGAAGTCAGTCATTGATTCTCGTATGCATATGAATCACTGTGATTTCTCAGAATGTAATTCTATCATTAAAGCTCATGAAGCTCTGTTTGTGTTTCAGAGAGATGATCATTAGTGGAGCTGAGAGTCCGTGTGTGGATAAGGATGAGGATGAAGAGGCGGATGTGGGCTGGAATACAGTGACGCAGTGGCAGGAAGGAGCTATTTCAGTCCTGCGATGGGGAATACAGTGGCTCGTCTCTGCTCTGACGTCACAAACTCCTCCACAGAATCCTGCCAAACTCACGCCGAGCTTCTCCTGCAGCCGTCGCATTACAGCAGCGCAGCACCTGCCAAACACAAACACACCGCATGAGGCATCTGAAGAACACACTCATCTCATCTTCAGTTCTCTCAGCTCAGTCACTGTATGTACAAATACAGACTAGAGGAACAGACACACATCTGATGCTGTCAGATATTTGGAGTTAAGTTGGGTTGCATAAAAGCATCTGCTAAAAGCATAAATGAACATATTTGACTGTTGAACTCCAAAAAAGTACAAAACACCAATTAAAATACCATATCTGTACGGCGTAAAAACTCAATGTTTTATGTTAATTGCTGCATTAATAATGTTCAGTTGGTTGAATTAAAGTGAAAGTGTTAAAACACATTCAGTCCATATAATTTTATTGAGCCAAATGAACATTTTCAGTGCAACATAAAATGTTGTTTTAAACTCCAAATTTTTTTATTGAAGAAAATTTAAAAAAAAAAAAAAAAAGATTTACTTTAAAACTATTTTACATTCACATTTATTCATTCATTTATTACATTCACTGAGAAATTACTTGTAAATTTCACAAATGCAAATACTGAATTCAATTTAGAAGTAGAAAAACTGAAATAGTATTGAAAATAAAACAAATGAATGTTTTTATTCTTCACGGATGCATTAAATTGATTAAAAGTGACAGTAAAGACAATTACTTCATATTTATGATTCAAATAAATGCTGTTCTTCTGAACTTTTTATTCATCTGAATCCTGAAAAATAATGTGTATAATGGTTTCCACAAAAATATTGTGCAGGACAACTGTTTTCAACATTTCTAATAATCAGAAATTGAGCAGCAAATCAGCATATTAGAATGATTTGTGAAGGATCATGTGACACTGAAGACTGGAGTAATGACGCTGAAAATTCAGCTGCGCATCACAGAAATAAATTATATTTTAACAGATTTTCACATAGAAAACAGCTGTTTTATATTCTATTAATATTTCATAATTTGACTGTTTTTAATATATTTTTGTTCAAATAAATGCAGCCTTAGTGAGCAGAAGAGACTTATAAAAATATAGAAAACTAAAATAAAATTTTACAGAGCCTAGACTCTATGATTTACCTATTAATGGTACACTGAAAAAAAAATGTTTTCAACACTGATGTGAATGTGAAATTTGAAAGTAGAAAGACTGAAATGAAAAGTAGTCTAATAATCAATATATATATATATATATATCATCTTTTACAATATATGCAACTGGTTCAGTTCTTGTGGAGCTCATCAGTCATGAACTCAATGAACTATTGTTGTATTGTGAAGAGTTACATAAAGAATCTTTAAAGATTGTCTGTTTGTGTTCCACAGATAACAGCATACGGGTTTGAGATGTGAATATGAATATGAGTAACTTTCATTTTCATTTTGGTGAACTGCTCCTTCTCAGATAACATGGAACATTCTCAGAATGTTCTAGAGAGGTTTTCTCAGGGTTATGAACAAACGTTTGTCTGGTTGGAATGTTTAATTTGTCTTTAATAATGTTCTTTAAACTTTTGAACAAAAATGTTATTTATAAATTGTTCATAGAACATTTTTTAAACATATTAGTTGGACATTCCTGTAACATATTTTAAATGTTACTTGTTTCAGAACGTTCATCAAACATTTAAAAGTAACATTCTTTCAAACCTTGAATGTTACTTTTAAATGTTTAATGAACGTTCTGAAACTATAGTAACATTATGCTACATGTTCCCTTAACGTTCACATAACACAACATGTTTTTAAAAACCAGCACATTTTGAATGTTCTGAGAGTGTTTTCATCACTTAATGGCAGTGTTTGGAAATCATTCTGAGAACTTATGTTTGTCAGCCGATGAGTGTGATTGGTGAAGGAACGTGTTTCCTGCTCATTTTGACCCAAATTGTGATCCGTATTGTGTGTTACTCTAATGTGTTTAACAAACATCCTGACTAACCCGTGAGTAGCTCGTATTACTGTAACCTTTACATAAGACACCCCTGCATGGATATTGTAGAACAATCGTAAAACAGCACGCATCATAGTATCGGAATGTTCTGTTTCAGGAACAGGGCTGGAATTTCACTCGCACAAATGCTCGACATTCCTCCGGAGCGCAAACCTCCTCCCACAACATCTCACTCGCTCAGATATGAACCCCAGCCGACGAGGCCAAGTGATTAATAACTTCAGCAAACGATTGCGAATTCCTGAACGCTGCAGCGCTGGGAAAAGCAGGAAGTGAGCGTTTTTGACGTGTCGAGTCACACCGACACGCCCGTGATGATGATGATGATGATGATGGTGAGGGACACAAACACTACTGTAGACAGGCCGTCCTGATTCATCAGAGCTCACGCTGACTGTGCTCAGATATGAAAACACAAACTCATCACAGCCTCAACAATGCACAGATATCTACAGATAGGAATGACTCATGTGTTCATAGAAACATCCTCTCCTTCACACTAACTACATCAGAACTGAGCTGACACGACACAGTCCATCACACAGATAACACTGAAATATAAATGTGACCCTGGAGCACAAAACCAGTCATAAGTAGCACGGGTATATTTGTAGCAATAGCCAAAAATACACTGTATGGGTCAAAATTATTGATTTTTCTTTAACGCCAAAAATCATTTTGTAAATTTCCTACCGTAAATATATCAAAACCTCATTTTTGATTAGTAATATGCATTGCTAAGAACTTCATTTGGACAAGTTTAAAGGTGATTTTCTCAATATTTTGATTTTTTTGCACCCTCAGATTCCAGGTTTTACGTCAGTGGAAAGCTGATTTATTCAGCTTTCATGCATAAAATAAAATTAAAATATTGGTCCAGGGTCACAAATATTAAATAACAAAGCCAAAAAAACATTCTAATAAAATTTCCTTGTTTATAAAATTATTTAAATCATTAAAGTAATGTGTAAAGTAATGTGTAAATTTAAAAAAAGATGTTTTTTTTCTCAGATTATATACAAATACATCTACAATATTTTCAATGTATATGTGTATATATTAAATTTATTATCTTAATTTGTATGTAAATCTGCATTTTTTCAGCACTTGAAGCTCCTTTCAACAAGACAAGTTTTTAATGCTATAAATAAATAATTACAATTATTTTTAGTAAAGCAAGAAGCCAGTGATTTAAATAAATAAATAAATAGCGTTGGCTTCGTGCAAGTGAAATTTTTTAAAAATGCGTAATAGTTTTATTATGTTGTCATTACAGGAAAGCCAGTGTTAAAATCCAAGAACAAAATGATTTGATCAAATGCTTTACGCTCTGCTGTTATGAATGATCATAGCGGGAATGGGCGTAGCCGTTTTATTAGCGCTTCTCTGATTGGTCACGTCAAGAATTATCGCAGAGGACAGGATGGGGTGGGCGGACCCTATGCGCATGTGGGTGTTACGAGCGGACAGCTGATTGGCTGACACCACGAAGTCAAGCGTATCTACTAACGCCATTGGTTATTTGTGTCGGTGGGCGGGATCTCTCAGCTGGGGCCTCGCAACAAATGTAGACGCAGCAGCTGTGCTGCACACAAGACCGAGCAATCGGCTTAAGAAATAGAGCTTATCTGAGTGCGTTAGGAGATCAAAAACCGGGTATTTAAAAAAAAATGATATTCGTATAAATATAGATGTACATTCGTATTCTTACGGCCTGCTGATATTGACATTTCGACGCGTTTCTGTGCAGATCAACGGCCGTTATTGTGGTGGTTCGCGCGACGCTGTGGATTTACCTCAGAGAGACCGATCCGAACACACCGGATATTTCACCGGTCGCGAAAGGATTATTGCGGTGAGAGGACACGCCGTTCGGAGCTCATCATCACCTGCTCGCTTCACAGATCACGGGATTATCGGATGGAGCGGAACACCGAGGCGCGGAGCTGCAGCAATCACGGATCGCGGTCCCGGTGTCCGGAACTCCTCCGCGGCGACGCTTCCATGAACGTATCGATCAGCTCCACGACGGGAACCCGCTTCGAGCTCTCCGTTCCGCTGGACGAGACCGTGGAGGGGCTGAAGAGGAGGCTGTCCGACAAACTGCGGGTGCCCGGGGAGCGACTGCTGCTGCTGCACCGAGACACGTGAGTCCGAGTCCGAGTCCGGGATCCGCCGAGAAAACTCAGTTTCTGTAGATCTGGATTCGGTTATGACGAATCCTTTCGGTTCCTTTCTGATTCTTAGTGTAATCTAGATCGGAACATCAGGACTGATGGCGTTCTGAAGGAGAATGTACAGTCCTGTGAAGACAAATGACAGGAAAATGTACAATGAACTGGTTTTGGACGTGCACGTTCCAGGTTTCTGCAGGTCTTTCCTCAAATTAAGGCCTTAAACTGTTTTAAATCAGGTCAGGAAGTCTTGAATTGTAAATGTTGCATGCACTGCAAAAAATGAACATCTTGCAGCGTTTTCCAGAGCAAAAATCTAAACATCCTTCAGTCAAGATGCATTTACTTGAGATGCACAACAGAGATATGAGTCTAGTCTGAGACACTAAACTCTGAATAAAATGAGTTTATGCTTAAAGCAAGAACGAACATCTGTCTGTAGGGAAAGAAAACATGTTCTCCTTTTGAGTTAAGTTGATTTTGTATGTTTTTGTTTTAAGCTTAAACTCATTTTACTTCTCAAGTCTTGTGATCTTAAGGTACAGTGAATGTGATTCTGTGTTTGGATCTGAGATAATTAAGCCTAAAGCTGTTTCTCTTTGTCAAAAAAATTAAAACGAATGCACATCTTTTGGAAGATTTTGGAAGTGATGATGTTCCCTTCAGTTTATTCCTTGAACTTTCTTTACTTGGTCTTAAAAAGTATTAAACAAGTCTTAAATGTGTCTTCATAAATCCTGCAGAAATCCCAAAGTTCTCTTGTTGGGAATCATAATCGTCCTAATGAATCCTGCAGGACTGATTCCCAATTCTGGCAGAAAAACATACAGATTCCTGTAGAATTGTTTTATGAGAGGTAATGCAGTGATAGTCCTGACACTTCTGGACAACACAGGTAAAGCCACAGGACAATTCAGATGAATTTAAAGCAGCTTCACCGTAATAAACGGCAACATAACGGTCTTAATGTTGTAAAATTAATCAGTTTGAAATTCAATTTCAGCTGTAAAGCAGCTCTACTGTGTCATTATTGCACTCAACTCTTCTCATCTGAAAGTGTCAGTGCGGTTAAATCCGTAATAATAATATTACTGAATATCAACTGCTTAAATGAGCAAGTCAAAGGTGATATTTTACAAATGCTCATTGTGTATATTTCAGCAATTCATTCCAGTGTGTTACAGTCAGGCTGACTCCCAAAACAACAACACGATAAGGCTGTCAGATCACAGCGACGTTTATTCAGAGTGTTTGATGTTAAAAGCAAAGCACGCTGAACTGAAACCATCTCATGAATGTTGTGATGTATGTGGAGAGGTGCATGATGGGAAATCTCAGTGATTGTGTTTTCCATCTGCAGGAGGTTAAACTCAGGAAAACTGCTGGATTTTGGCGTGGTTGACGGAAGCAGACTGACGCTGGTGCCTACGGTTGAAGCCGGGCTGATGGTAAATATCACTTCCTCCTCTGAAATCTCACTTGTTTTTGCATTTGAAGGCCTAAACTAAATGTTTTGACAGTGTTTTTAACATCTCGCACATGCATTTGAGTTACGATGATGTTGTTGTCGTGTGTTTGCAGTCGCAGTCGTGTCGCTCGGAGCAGTCGGTCCTGCAGGCGCTGGAGAGTCTCTCAGACGCTCAGGTGAAGCTCTCGCTGCGGTCGCACACTTCCTCTTCTACCAGCACACACTCATTCACAAGAACTCGCACAATGACTATTCTAATGAGTGTGCGTTTCCCACCAGCAGCTGAATTTAACTAGCGAAAGACGCCCACACGTGTGTACAAATACACGCTCTCATTCAGAATAAGCGCTGGGGGATTCTGAGTAAACGGCAAAAACGGGCCGATGCTTTTCATGAATGTTCTTCTGTGTTATGATGGATTTGCATGCAAGCAAATCAAACAGCTGCTCTTTTGGCGACGAGCCGGTTGAAATCAGTGTGCGTGTGTGTTTTACAGACGCTCACTGTAAAAGTGACATTTGATGTTTAACAGATCGTTAACCTACAAAAACTCCATTAGATAAGCAGAAAACTTTCTATTTTTACATTTTAGCCCCTGCAAGTGGCACCTACATCTGTGAAACCACATGTGCATATATATCTGTGTGCGCTCCGCCCCATCAGCGGGTCTGTGCGTCATTTTGGCAATGCTGAGCTGTTTGATGTCAGTTCAGTGTGTGTGTGTGTGTGGTTAGACTCAAGAACGATAAATGATTTCCTAGAACAGACGCATGTCACACTCTTATTATAAGCGGCTCTGAATCTCATGAAACTCATCCGGCTCTTGTTTCTCCCCTAATAAAAAGGTTTAAAATGCATTTATTTTATACTAAGTATCGTTTAAGTCTATTGACATATTTACTGACATATCACTCGAGACTTACTGATGTAAAACATTGTAATTCAGCTTTATTTGGAGTACTGCTAGTGCACAATGCACATTTCTTAATTTTAAAGAAGTCCACTTTGCAAAACAAAGATTCACATATAATGTACTCACCCACTTGTCATCGAAGATGTTTTTGCCTTTTTTTTTTCGTTTGTAAAGAAATTGTTTTTTTGAGGAAAACATTTCAGGATTTTTCTCCATATAATGGACTGATATGGTGCCCTGATTATGAACTTCCAAAATGTAGTTTAAATGTGTCTTCAAACGATCACAAATGCGGTTGTAAACGATCCCAACCGAGGAAGAAGGGTCTAATCTAGCGAAACGAACAGTTATTTTCATTAAAAAAAAAAATACAATTTAAATGCTTTTTCATCTCAAACGCTCGTCTTGTCTTACTCTCCCTGAACTATGTCAAAAAACTTGTATTTTCTCCCTCAACTTCAAAAGTCATTTCAAAATCATCCTATCTTGCCATCTTGGATGACAAGGGGGTACATTTATATGTGAATCTTTGTTTTGGAAGTGGACTTCTCCTTTAGGCATAAAAGATGTTTTATTGATGAGGATTGTATGATCTTTAAATATCGGTCTTTAAATGCAAAATATTTAAAGTGTGCCTGAAGTATACTTGCAACAGTTCCACTTTAGCACAATCAAATATACTTAAGTATATCTTTATTGGACTTCAGCACAATTAAAGTGCCTTAAGCACAGTTAGCAGACTTTAAATATACCAGTTTAGTATACAAAAAGTACACTTGTATGGTATTTTTTTTTTTATTAAGTGCATAATGTGTAAATGTATTTGCAGTATACTCGTGCATAAAATAAATGTATTTTAAATTCATTTTAGTATATTTAGTTTTCACTAGGGTCCTCTATGAGGAACCTTAAAGCAAACATGAGATCAAAATGAACAGTTCTGATTTTTTACATAGAGCATTGTAGTGTTTAATGATTTATCCATGCCTCATTGTTGAACTAATTGAGAGCTGGACGTGTTCGGTGACTTTCACCTGTTTACATGTGTCGGAGAGCAAGCCGAGCTCTTTGTTTTGGAACTGTAGTTTAGTGACGCACACGTTCACGACGCTGTGTTTGTGCAGTAATGCAGGGTTTTGCAGATTATCCGCTGTTAGATGTGGTTGTTGATGCTGCAGGTATTTTTAGTCTGGAAATCCTCCTGTGAAGTGTGTTAGAACAGCCCGATGCTCAACCTGTCTGTGCGTCTAGACACCTTCTGCACCACCTGTGTGGGTCGGTGTGTGGGTGGTGTTTCAGGAAGTTTGTTTTTGTGAGTCGTGGCGCAGGTTTGTTTTTCTCTCCCCCTGACATTTTCTGAATGAAACGGGTCTCACAATGAGGGCGTTAGACGTCGTACCTGTACCAAAACAAACAAAAGTCAGTATGACATCAAGTGTATTTTCTTAATGCGTGACCCAGGCCTTATTGTGAATAATTCATCCGTGCATTTTTTTCAGTATTGCTGTTTACTTTAAAATCTTTAATCATATTGTTGTCAACTTGCTCTTCCTGTGTCATGACTCACTTGATGTCTCTGACGTATGCCACTTCAGTCAATCTGCATTCAAATCTGCATCCATTCCAGTGAACACATTACAAAAAATGATTTTCTTCCTCAGTATTTCTGTCTTAATATATCGAAACATTTTTAAATCTAGATAAAGCAAAAGAAGCTTAATGACATGATGTTAAGGCGTTTGCTTAAAAAAAATAATAAAAATAATGAGTTTTCCTTAACAAGAAAAAAAACACAAACACGCACACAAATCTGCCAGTGTGGTTAGAAAAAAAACTAATAAATTTAAAGGAGAAACAAGAATTATTATTATTATTATTTTTTTTTTTTTACCTCATTGACATTTTTCTCACTTTAGTTTATTTTTTTCAGAAAGCAGTTCTTAATATCTTGAGTCGAACCAGATACTTGTACTGGAAAAGAAGATTTAAAAAGTGCACTGTTTTGTCCTTTTTCTTTGTTCATTTTAGCCATTTAATTCTGAAATGCATCTCAATACAGCAGTGAATTTGTTTGCGACTTCCATTTAATGCCGACTTCATTATCTGCTTATTAAAGTGCTCCATCCTCACGGTTTTCATCCAGGTCCTGTGGTGTGTTCACAATAACATTCATTGTTATTGTGAAGATCCTCCGGTGTCGTCTTGCTCTCGTCTTTGTGTCTGGGGAATCTCTGGCCTTTCCATTCAGCGTGATTGGAAATCATTTGCTCTTAATAGCGTTGTGCGTTGAGGGAGCAGATCTCGCTGAAGGCCTGCGGATCAATAGAGCTTCAGACAGAAGATGCTCTCCTAGCCACTTCAGCATTGCTCTCTGAAGCTCGATGTTCATTAACCTCAGATGCAGAATGTGGCAGATATCAGGACGGATGAGGAATGTGTTTGCCGACAGCCTCGGCTGCGGGCTGTGTGAGGTTTTTGGTCATTTCAAGGAAGAAAAAGAATTTGCTTTGTTATTACTGATGAATTGATTGGATTGTGTAAAATATCTCTGTGTGAAGACGGAATGTGTGTAAAGAGAGGAGGAAGAGACGGGGTTAAATAACAGATAGTGTTTATTGGGCTCAGCGTGTGAGTGATTTTGGGTCGTGAGTTCACAGCTCTCAGCGGCTGATGGATGTGCGGTTTAAACACACGACAGGCGTTTGCGTGGTCGTGATATCCAGTCTTTCATTAGCCGCCTGTCTTTGTGATTGAAGTGCTCAGAGTCGTGACTCGCTGGAGAGACGGGAGGAGCGGATCGGCTCCGTTTCATTCCCGTCACATCCACCGCCCTGCTGCAATTCTGCATTTCACAGCCTTGCTAACTACTGCTGCATGTTTGGGTTTGATTTCAGGCTGTGATTCTTTGAGGGTTTAAGAATTAATAAAGGTTCTCTCTTTATTATGATTTTTATGTAATAGTTGTTTATTTTTTGGGCATCAGTTATTCAGATACCCAGGGTTTGAACAAGGTGCTTAAAGTGCTTGAAGTACTTCTGATTTTTTTTTTTTTGACATTTAAGGCTTGGAAAACCCTTGAAAATAAGAATGTTCCTGAAGAGGTACTTGAAAAGTGCTTCAAGTAGTGAAAGACAATGTATGAAATGGGTGTTTATTTTTTTTCAATAAGCACATCTTTTCACGCAATTCATCAAAACGATCTTTACTTTTTTGCTTATTTGAGTTAATATCAGAAAACTAGCGAGATAAGCCAGCAGTAGTACTGACAGTGATGTGTAAACATTGCTGAAGATGCAAAAAGAGGAACAGATGAACCAAATTAGTTGAGTCATTTACGCTGGAACCGCTCCGATTGATTCAAACTTGTTCAGACTCTGATCGTTCATTGCAAGCGTTTTACTAGCAAAAAGCAAAAACCAGATCAAATTAAAAGAGCCGTTCATTTTCAAATTTCGATATCGCTTGTAATGATTCGATTGGTTTCGAAGTGCTTCAATCGGATCACGTATTGCGAATCATTTGTTTCTGATCAGGACTTTAAATCGTGTATTGCAAATCACTTGGTTTAGATTGGGACTTCGGAGTGGGTTCGTGAATTATTTGACTTAGATTGTGACTTTAAATCCTTTTTTTTTTTTTTTGTTAGATTGGAACTTTGTGTATTGCGAATCATTAGATTCAGTTCGGGACTTCGGAAATGCGTATCGCAAATCATTTGATTTAAAACAGAATGGGTTTGTAAATCGTTTTGTGGATTGAATGATTCAAATCAAATGATTCGTGGCGCAAACTCGGACGATTGGAACCTCGGAGTGGGTTTGTGATTCTTTTGCTCTAATCGGAAATTCAAAGCGTTGGTCACAAATCATGTGATTCAGTTCAGGAGTTCAGAGCGCGTATCACAAATCGTTTCATTTAGATCAGAATGGGTTTTATATCATTTTGAGAATTGAATGATTCATGTTTATTGATTTATATCAAATGATTTGCAATACGAAGATCTGAACTTCAAAGCATGGATGGTGAATCATTTGTTTCAGGTCGGGTGTACAGTGCAGGTTCACGAATCATTTGTATGTGTGGGGTTAAAGTTCTGGAATGTAGTTTTACAGTATCTGTATGAACCCTGGACACCGTTAAAGCACTGCAACTGGTGAAGTGCAATCACAAGCAGAAAGATGTTGTAATCTGCAGTGATCCTGAGTTTGTGCTTTTTAAATGTCGCTGTGCTGTTCTGAGAACGAGAGCTTCGCTGTTTGCCGTTTCTCACTTTGACTGTCCTCCATCAGCAGTGGGGCAAAAGTGCTTGAGTCGTTTCGCTCGTTTCCCCAGTGCAGCGCAGGAGTTCCTGTGAGTCAGGAGTGTGTTTAGTTTCAGGGTTTTGTGAAGTCGCTCGTATCTCACTCATCTGCATACCAGCCGCTCTGATGTACAGTAAACCGCTTTAAACCGGACTCCTCGGACTGGTACTGTGTGAGATGTGATGACGTCACGCATGTCAGGTTGCCACACTTAGAGCTTCTTGTAATCAAGGGTTGGGCGTTTCCTCCTAGTTTGCTGATTTCCAAACTATTGTTCAGTGTGAAGTCATCGTGTAAATCTGTGATCAGTCCGGATTCATGCCATAATCCACCTCTTAATACAGCACTTCTCTAAGGATTTTAATTTGTAATGTGGTGAAAGTCTTTTTTTTTTTTTTTTTTTTTTTTTTTTACTCTATGCACCAATATGTGATTGGTTGCATTTATTTTTTCCATTAGTCACCGCATTTTAACCTTTTGTTAATGTCAGTCAGTGTTTACAATTAGGTTTTTTTTTTGTTTTTTTTTTAAATTTTATATTTTTGTTTTTATTTAAATTTTAGTCCAAGTTACAGTAATTTTGTTTTTGTGTTTTGTAAATATGTCAATATAGTTTTTATTTTTATTTTTAGTTTTACTTACTTTAGTACGACAAATTAAAGTAAAATGGAAATATAGCTGAATTTTGTTTTATATTTGATTTTTATTTCAGTTAACATTATTTTTTTTACAGGTTTCATACATTTTATATATATATATATATATTTATATATATATATATATATATATATATATATATAAAAGCTTTCCACTGATGTATGGTTTGTTAGGACAGGATAATATTTGGCTGAGATACAACTATTTGAAAATCTGGAATCTGAGGGTTGGAAAAAAAAAATCTAAATATTGAGAAAATCACCTTTACAGTTGTCCAAATGAAGTTCTTAGCAATGCATATTAGTAATCAAAAATTACGTTTTGATATATATTTTTTTGTACAAAATATCTTCATGGAACATGATCTTTACTTAATATCCTAATGATTTTTTTCATAAAAGAAAAATTGATCATTTTGACCAATACAATGTATTTTTGGCTATTGCTACAAATATACCTGTGATACTCAAGACTGGTTTTGTGCTCCAATATTTATTTTTATTTTTTTTTTAACATTCACTATAATAACCCTGGTTCATGTTAGTTCCCAATGCATTACCTAATGGTAACAGATACAACTTTAGATGTTTAAAATCTTGTAGTAAATATTGGGATTATCATTAGCTAAGATTATTAGCTAAGAGTTCATGTTAATGAAAGCGAATGAATGAAAGCGTACTGTGAAGTGTTGCGTTTGCGTTTCACGTTCTCTGCCGCCTATGGGCGCAGATCTGCTATTAGTCGTGACGCGTCGGTTGCGTCGCGCTGCCTTACAAGGTACCAGCCCACAATTTCTGAGAATTTACGGTTTCCCAGACTGCTGCGCTGTTGGTCTTCACCCACACCACTGACTGATTTCAGAGGCTGAAGCGTCATGCCAGTGGAAGGTCGCATACCCACTTCAGTTCCTGAGCCCAGCACACCAACACGTGACCTTTACATCAGAGCCGAGCGCTCTTCAGCTCTCAGATCTCTCGCTCTACTCCACGAGCGTTAATTAGAGAGTGTGAGTAGGTTCATGTGCTCTGTGCGTCTGCCTCATGAAGCAGAGCGAGATGTGTGACGTCAGCGTTACTCATTGACTTAAGAGAGTGTCAGGCTTCCCTCGGTCATGCAGTCATCATCTCCTTTGATGGCCAGCGGATTCTCCACGGCCTCTTAAACTACAAGAGCAGCTCCACATTAGACGCTCGCCCTGCTGCTCGTGTGGTTTGGGCAACGTATGTGAAACCTCAGCGCTGTTGGTATCTGAATCAGACTCTGGGGATGTTGGTTTCTCTGGTTTGTTAGTGCTCTGCTGATACAATCATGCACTGATACACTGTCACTCTTTTTCTTTGTACAATGTTGCATCAGATGATGTTCTGCTGCTGAATGTAACATGCAAGTCTCATTAACGTCTGTCAATCGTCTTGTTTTGTGTGCAGGTCAGTGACTTCCTGTCGGGACGGTCCCCGCTGACCCTTGCCCTGCGTGTGGGAGATCACATGATGTTTGTGCAGCTTCAGTTGGCGGCTCAGCCGTCTGGAGGACAGCCGTCCGTTTCAAGGGGTCCTACGGGCCCCAACCAGATGCCAAGACAGGCCGTCAGCAGTGAAAATCCCTCAGACTTTCAGCCCAGGGAACAGGATGTCTTTAAGAGCCACTCTGCCCCACCATCATCTCATGTTCACCACGCCCACAGTGTGCGAAGCTCCGCCCCTGCTCCTCACTCTCAACATGTTTGCCACTCCCACAGTACTCAAAGCCCCACCCCTCCTCCTCGCATTCAGGTGAGACACGACTGTGGAGCTGCTCCAGTCTTTCCTGTCGAACTATTTGATTCGTTTTATTTTATTGTAAAATCCTAATGCAAAAATAGTGGTCTCATAACAGTGTAAAGCCAGTAAACACTGAACATTTTGCAGTAATTGTGCTGAATTCAACAAGCTATAACATCTCAAAAAAAAGAGCAAACATTATTTCTGCAAAATGCATAAAATTATGTCTGAGATGGATAAGTTCATCTGTCCTTAAAAGCAGAGACATTAGAGAAAGGAGCTTTAGAGAGTTTACAGCTCTCATAATGTGGCTTATTGAGTAAAAACAAAGAGAGCACATATACCAGCTTCACATTTGTGCTGTAAAAGTTACTTTTGAGCAGCTCCAGTATTAAAGAGACAACTGCAAGGTTAAACTAAAACTTAAACCAGAAAAGATTTACTTGAAAGAAACAAACTGAACTGAAATAAATTAAAATATTAAAAAAAAACAAACACATTTATTTTCAATATTTCTCATTAATTTAGTTTGTTAAAAACAAAAAAGTGACAAATGCATCATAAAATGACTATAACTTTAACAAAAATTAAAAAACAGAAAGTAGAACTATAAAAATTATAGTATTTCAGTGGTGCTAAAATGAATCTGTTAGTGCTAAAATAACTAAAACTAAATAAACAAAATTATAGACATTAAAAAAAAAAAAAATTAAAAGACAAAAAACAACTAAAATTGAATTGAAGTTAAAACAATGACTATAAAAATAAAATGTAATTTATAGTAACACAGACTATAGTAGTATATTAATGATACTAAACGAACACAGGAGAGTTGACCTGTTGTGATGTGTTTTTTTTTCAGTCTGAAGACAGCACTCAGAGCTCCAGACAGCGATGCAAACCCGGCGCCGTCATCGAGAGCCTGGTGAACCACGCGCCAGGTGTTTTCTCAGGAACTTTCTCAGGTAATGCATCGCTTCATCATGACAATTACAGCAGTCAGAACAAGCGACTCATCTCGAACTCATGGTGACCTCTTCTCTCCTCAGGTACTTTACACCCCAACTGTCAGGACAGCAGCGGGCGTCCTCGCCGGGACGTCAACACCATCCTCCAGATCCTCAACGACCTCTTGAGCGCCACGCGGCATTACCAGGGATCTCCTCCGACGCTGGCGCACCTCCGCTGCCCTCCGGCCGCGCCCTGCTCACCTCCGCCCTCACCTACCTCAGACCGCCAGCAGCCGCACACACACCTGCGCAGGCCCTCCGGTGAGTGTGTGTGTTGATCATCAGACATGACTCAGAGCTGCTCCAGCTAGTGACACAATATAACACAACCTCACTGCTGAAATACAGCACAGTGAGACAGACGTCCTTCTGCTCAAGCAGGCTTTCCCAAACTGAGGTTCATGAGCTGATAAAAAGATAATTAATTAATTTAATCATGAAAATCGGTGATGTGCTGAAATTTCAACAACCAACAATATTAATTCGCATTAAATCACTAAACATTATTTGTAGAATCCGGTAATCACAATGAGCTTTGATAGGTGAACAAATTAGGGCGGGGTGATAAATCGATAACAATAATTATTGCACAATATAAATTTCGTCGGTAAACGATAACAAGAGTTTGCTAGATGTTATTAATGTATTAAATGCATTGAAGGGAGAGTAGTGGAATATAATTGCAGTATTTTTGTGATTAATTTTTGTGATTAATACTAAATGTATTTGGACTAATGTTTTTCATACACATACATCGAAACCATATTACTTTTTTAACCATGGTATTGAGGTGCTATATTTGTGGGTTTAACTGATTATCAGGGTCTAAATGTATGCTACTATGAAAGACCAATTTGTTAATTAAAAAAAAACAACCCTCAAACAGTCAGACACAACGTAAGAGCACTGTAAAATGTGAATGTTAATTAATAATTAATAATAACTTATAATATTACATATAACTTCTAACTAATATTATAATCTCAGGGGGGATTCAGGAAAATGTTGTTTCAAAGGTGTTTGGCTTCTAAAAATGTTTGGGAATAAAATCAGAAATTTTGATTTTATAGGAACAGTTTTTAGAGTTAGTGTTTAGAGTTAGAGGATGGAATCTACCGTTAGTACAGTATGAAAATCTGTCAATGTAGAGTCCTCAAAAAGCAAAAAAACCCAACCTGCGTGCGTGTGAGATCTGTGGTGAGAATTCATTGAGTTGCTGTAAACTGATCTGTTCGTGGAGGAAGAGGAAGTCATACATTCTGACTCAGAGTCTTTTCTAACTTTACACACTTCTCATTTTCTCCTGATTCATTGCTCAGTGTGCGTTTGCTCATTTGTGTCTCATTCTGTAAAATTCAGCACATCGGATCAGATTTACTGCAAACACACACACACACACACTGCTTCATCAAAGCCAAAATCACACATCTGAAATTGGTTTAAAAGAGCTGCTGTGAATAATTATGCATTCATGCATCTGTAAACAAATGCGCTAAATAGTTTATTTATCGTGATTATTATGAAATGTTTAATATTAGTGAAAATAGTGACCATATTTATTCCTGCAGTGCTCTATACAAGACTGATTGTTAAAATCTGATTATCTCACTAATAATGGCATGTTATAATGTCATTTTAGCACAGTACAGCTTGTCATGTGCATTCAGCCGCGGCTCTGCTCCGTTTCTCATGTGTCTCCTGTCTGAGCTCTGAATGAGACGTGAGCTCTCAGAGGTCATCTGTGGGGTCACGCCGGGCTCTGGGCTTTCAGAGGGTCACGACCCCGTTAGTGAACATTAACCAGCCGCCGCTGACCTTACACACACTCTTATCTCGACTCACATCTTTCCAGCATACTGGCTGCATAAATTATTCAGCTTTGCTCAGGCACACTCGGGCCCTCAGGGGCCTCCAGGAGCCCCGCAGCACCTTGTCCCTGTGTGTGTGTGTGTGCTTAGTGGAAACATGCTGATGAAGCATGAATGATTCATGGGTCAGCAGCTCTGGAAAGAACAGAGCACGACTCCTGGAGGAAGTGCAGGTTTACACGGGAATCTCGTGAACGTGCGGCTCATCTTTCACCACAAACACACCAGCTTTGCATAAAGTCGATTAGGCCTGCACGCATAATAAATGTGTGTGTATAAATGTATTTAATTTATATCAAATAAATGAATAGTTCTTGTTGACCTGTAATAACCATTTTCTGAACTCGCTGGTCTTTTGTTTGTTGCGTATGGTCTGACTCCGTGTCTCTGTGTCTCTGTCAGGTGAGCGTCTGCGTCAGACGGAGAATAAAGCCACGCGCTGTAAGGTGGAGCAGCTCCAGCTCTTGCTGCAGCAGCGGCGTCTGCGTCGGAAGGCCCGGAGGGACACGCGCGGCCCGTATCACTGGCTCGCCCAACGCAAGAGCGCACGCAGCCACAGCGACTGCAGCCTGTCCAGCGACGGCTCACTGGACCTGGACTACGAGGAGCCGGTCTGGAAACCCGACGTCCCGTCAGACATGAACGCGGAGTTTGTCGTGGCCTGAGCCGCAGTTTGACGCACAGCTGGATGAAAACGTGACACAACATGGGCATTAATGTCCGACTGTGAAACACGCAGACGGTTTGGATTCGGTCCCTCAGGAGACGCTTTATGGCGTTCACGTTCGGTTTGCAGTGATTCTCAGTTCACTTCATGGATGTTACGAAACGCAGGATGTAGCATTTTCACGTCAGGTGTTCAACTCCGGTTACATGATGTTTTGCACAGTTCATTTCTGTTGAGCATTATAATATTTTTGATATGCGTTTTAAAGGACAGTACTTCAATCTGAGATCAGACTTGTTATTCAGCCTTTATGAATCCTGGAATTGAGCGAATCTCATGAAAACAGTTCATATTTCACCCCAAAATCAAAAGAAAACAATTACTGAAACGTTTTTATATATATGTGTGTATGTTTTTTTTTTTTTTTTTTTTTTTTTAAATTTTTGTTTTTCCTTTTTCCCGTTTTATTATAGTACATAAAGTAAAAAAAAACTGATGTATTTTTTTTTCCTAATTGTTCTAAAAATAGGCTTTATTTCTTTATGAAAAATTGTACATTAGTGTTGTCAAGCGATTAATCGAATCCAAAATAAAGGTTTTTGTGTACATATGTGTGTGCTGTGTATATATAAACACACATACATGTATATATTTAAGAAAAATGTTGTTTATATTAAAAAATATTTAAATCTAATTAAATATTATCAATTATATGAATATAATTATATTTACATGTAAATAATTTCTAAATGTATACTGTATGTGTGCATTTATATATACATAATAAATATACATACTAGACAGATTATGTAAACAAACTTTTATTTTGGATGCAATTAATCGAGATTAGTCGTTTGATAGCACAAAATATATATATATATATATATATATATATATATATATATATATATATGTGTGTGTGTGTGTGTGTATATATATATATATATATATATATTTATTATTACATTTATTTCTAAATATATATATATATATATATATTATTTTTTTTTTTTTAAATATAAATTATTTAAAAATAATGATATTTTAAATTAATCCCTGCTTTGTTATTTTTGAGGTTTCTTTGTCTTTAGTTTTTTTTTTCCCCCTTTATTATAGTACATAAAGTAAAAAAAAAAAAAAAAAAACATCATCATTATTATTATTATTATTATTATTATTATTATTATTGTTCTCTTTTTTTTTTTTTTGGGTAATTGTTCTAAAAATAGGCTTTATTTCTTTTATTTAAATTTTAGGATGAAATATGGACCTATTTTGTGAGCTTCACTCATTCTATTTCTTAGACATTAACTGAATAAGAGTCGTAATGCAGCATTTACTTGTGGATTCTTACTGATTTTTTTGTTTTTTGTTTTTTTTCTCTCAAACGGTAGCCAGTGTCCATTTGTGTTTCTGTGGTTTGTATTTGAGGCGATGAATCTGAACACAGACTGTTTCCATCACACGTGTGCAGATGTGCATGTGTTCCTCACGGACAAAACTCTGATCTGAAATGGAGGGAACATCTGCATCATACTGAAAGCTCATGTGCTGATTTGGTTCTGCTGGAGCGCGTGTGGAGGAAGACGTTTGCTGTGATTTGTTCAGTGGCCTTATTTAATCTGTAAGGAGCAGCGACGCGTGTGGATTCCCTGAACTCTCCCGTGAACGTGTGTTTCCTGTTCCTGACAGAATGTGGAATGACGTCTCTTTCCGAGTTTGCGATCTGATCTCTGATGAGTGATTGACGTCGTCTTCTTTCACACTGGATCGGCGGCCTGTAGTTTCATGAAGCTCCTCCCGTCTGTCTCGTTTTGTCTTTTTGCAGCACAAAAATCCTCTTGTTCTTGCATCGGATCATCTCTCAGAGACGCTCGGCATGAAGCAGGACTTCAGTTTTGTGTTCTTTGGTTGCAGGTCGGTTGCAGTAGTTTTTGAGCCCATGGTCTGTCGTGGGGCGTTTCAGGAAGTGTGTAGCACATTCATACCACTGTATTAATTTATAAACTCATCTGGTTACTGTGAAACATTCTGTGCTTTGGTTTTGTCACTTTTCTTTCTTTCTCACGTTTGTGTGTTTTTGTCCCAGTGTAAACTATAGTGTTCAAAATGAAGATGTTTTTTCATAAGCAATAAATTAGTGTGGCTTGCAGTTTAGTTTTTATTTCTTTTTAGATAATAAATTAAGATGAAGAAATGTTTGCTGCTTGTTAGTGTTTTTCCCTCTGATATTAACAGTTCAGACAAACATGTAAATGTGCTCATCCTCAGACTGTCTGAGATTAGGATGAGTTTGTTTGTTCATCACATTTGTAGAAATGTGTCATTGCATCAGTGTCTCACCAGTGGATCCTCTGCAGTGAATGGGTGCCGTCAGAATGAGAGGTTGAAAACGTGCAACAACAATATTTATATTTATTCAGCAGATGCTGTTATTCAAACTGACTTACAAAAGAGGAACAAAAGCAGTTAGTCACCGAGTCTAGTCTTTATGTTAAGCGTCATGTAAGCGTTAGTTAATCTGGTTTACTGTGGTCTGGTCTAGCCGGCGGTGAGTCATGTGACGCTGCTGATGTTGAGTGTGTGTTTATATCACAGGTGTGTCATAGAGACGTTGAGTCAGTCAGTCACAGGTGTGTTTGTCAGCCGTTGGTTTGATCTCGGTGGTTTCACACTGTGTTTGTTGGTAAAGCAGGATCTGAAACATTAAACCGTGAGTCTGACATTTGCAAACACCACACGCAAAAACAACAGTGTGTCACTTTAAATTACTGTTCTTGTAGTGTCATTAATAGACTGTTACAGGTTTTGGTAATGTTTTAAATTGGTTCAGTTCTTAAAATTTAAAAAAAAAAATTTTTTTATACGTTGCTGGAAATTTAAATTTACAAGTTTGTTGTGTTTTTGTCAGTTTTTTTTATAATGTTTATATTATTTTTTATTATAATTATTGTAAATATTTCATAATTATTTATTATTATAATTATTTATTTAGTATTTCAACTTGAATCAAACCAAAAAGAAATGTTGCATTGGAAACTAGCTGTAAAAAAAAAGTTGTTGTTTTTTTTTTTTTTTTTTTTTTTTCAGTTAACTTTTAAATAAGTTCAGTAGCAGAGATGTTTTTGTTATGGTTTTAGTTTTTAAGAATAAAATCCCTGCTTCGAGACACAATGTAGGTTAACAGACAAACACAAAGACCTTCAGTGCACAGACCGTCAGATCTGGCTGTAATTGTGGATGAACATGGATTTACTCCAGACTTTAGTCATGAAACTCGAGTGTTTCCTCATATGGTAAGTGAAGGGATGTTTTAAAATCTTCTTAATATTGTTTGTCAAACAAAATATCATATGAGTGATGTTTATTTCATATGAGTTTCAAACTGTGAGATCTCTTTCTCTTTTAGGAATAAACAAATAAACATTGTGGGAGAAATGGAGAAGGCCTGCAGATTGATCTGAAGTTAAGTTGTCGCTCAAGAGGAACTGAATGCTGGATTGTAAGTACTGAACAACTTTACTAAAAAATATGAAGAGTTCAGATGCAAAACCAGCTAAAAGCCATCTCGGTCAAAAATGAGATAATGATAGTGAGTGAATGCTCTCGACACATATTATACGTCCATCAAATACTTTTATACTCACTACATTCCAGCCTCAGCACGATCAGATGTACCAGTACTTACATAGAAACCTACACAAAGTAGCCAGAAAGAAATGCTCATTTTAAAGAAAGACGTCAGATGGATTTAGAGGTTTTTGCATCTGAACTCTTCATATGTTAAAATCTGTGTTAAGAGTTTTCTTGCTGTAACTTTAGTAACAAGTGTTAGATCTGGGGCCAGTTGTGTAAACTTAACCTCTATGTTAAGACAGTGTCAACTAGCAGTTAACCAAAGGGTAATCGGTCATATTTTTTGCAATTAACTTAAACTAATCTACATTTTTCTGTAACTGAATTTAAAACATTATTACCAGTCCTAAAGAAAGAAATAGCTGACTAACTTTTTAAGACTTCACTCTTTAAAGTAAAGGTGATTTAAAAGGTTCTTCACAGTGATGCCATAAAAAAAACATTTTTGGTTCCACAAAAAAAAACATTCAGTCAAAGGTTCTTTAAAGAAGATCTTTTTTTAACCTTCTTTCGCCACAAAGAACCTTATGTAAAACAGAAAGGTTCTTCAGATGTTAAAGGTTCTTAATGGAACCATTTAAACAAAAAAAGTTTCTTCTGTGGCATCATGAAGCAGAATTTATTTTTAAGAGTGTAGTCTAAACCTTTTATGCGACCGGTCCCTGGATGGATGCAGATCTAAACTGACAAACTGCTCAATTTACTGGACCAGTTTGTCTCTCTTTTTTTTTTTTTTTTTGTTTGTTTGTTTTTTTTTAATTGATTCAGTGTTTTTCTAAAATATATTGCTTAAAATAAGATTGATGCTTTTGTATGAATGACATTTTTGAGGTTATGAGGTTAGAAATGCATCATTTCTCTTGAAGTGTTTAACAGCAGCTTCTGCTTCATGCTGTGATGAGTGTTTGCTGAGCGTTTAATGAACATTATCTCATTGTTTTTATGGGATGTTTGTACCAGTATCTGTCTGTGAACAGGTGTGAATGTGTGTGAATTTCATCCAGACAAACGAGCGTTTAGTTCTGCTGTGTTTGAAATGAACATGAGCGTGTTTGAGTTATTATTAATCAGAAAGAGGCAGTTCATGATGATCAATCAGACGTTCAGACTCTGCGTTTAGTGTTTATGACATGCTGATAAATCTGACATTTTGTTTCACTAGTAAATGTTTTAGGAACGTTTTGATATTTGTACTGGAAAACTGACAAAAATACTGAGAAAGAGCTTTATTTTTTTAATTGCAACACAAAAGGACATATGCTGAGGAATTGTGCTGTTTCAGTCAGTGAATGAGATTTTAAAAACACACAAACAGCATCATAATCTTCAATTCACAAACCATCAAATCTGGCTGTAATTGTGGATGAACATGGATTTACTCCAGACATTATTCATGAAACGGGTGCAAAACCAGGCCCTTTCCTCAAATGGTAAGTGAAAGCATGTTTTTAAATCTTCTTAATATCATTTGTCAAACTAAATATTATGAGAGTGTTTTTCACCGTTTCAAACTGTGTGATTTGTTCTGTTTTAGGAATAAACATTGTGGGAGAAACGAAATGAAGCTGTCGCTCGAGGAACAAATGTTGGGTTGTAAGTACTGAACAACTTTCTGCTGAAGATAAATGAGTTTTCTTGCTGTAATTTTGGTAAAAGTGTTTGATCTGGACTGACGCAGATCTAAACTGACAAACTGCTGAATTTACTTGACATTTTGGACCAGTTTGTGTCTTTAACATGTTTGATTGGTAATTTAGGTTTTTTTTTATAACATATATTACTATTACAAATGGAAACAATGAGATAATGTTCATCAAAAGCACAATAAAATACGACTTATTTCTAATTTCAGAAATCTCCATCTTCTCAAATGCATAAAAAATCTTTTGTAATAGTAATTGTAATTTGTAATTGTAATTTGGGTTTGTGATCATTAGAAAAATGCAGTTTGTGATGATCGTGCTGAATCACAATCAGACATTCAGACTCATCCTGTGCTCAAGGGTTTGCAACATGCTGATTTTTAGGTGCAACACCAAAGGAGATCTGTTGAGGAATTGTGCTGTTTCAACAGCATCATAACAATCTTCCGAAACTTCATGTGAAAACAAACGGACTGTTTCACTCTGATTAGAGCTCTGTGAGTGATGATGCCAGTGCTTTTGTGTGTGAACATGGATGTGATTGATAACAGACACAGACTCATTGATGACAGTAATGAAGGCTGTGAGGATGAGGCTCTGCGTGTAAACGGATCCATACTGTCGTCTGACGCGGGTTTGTAATAAACGCTGATGTTTAATTGCGCTGCTCTCCTCTGACCCTACGCTGATGAACAGATATTTATTGTTCAGCGATCAATAACGCTCACATCACCGTCTGATATTAGCATCCATGAACCTTTGACCTCCGTCATCATTCGTCTGCAGGCCTGTGATTGGCTGATCAGTGCTCGGCTGTTGCTACGGGTTACACACGTGAGCACATGTGATCAACACACGAGACTGATGTGATTTCACTGTCACTCTGTTAATGTGGATCATTATAAATGAACTCAACCAAAGCCATTTTTTACTTGAAATAAAATAATCATTAACTGAAAAAAATGTAAATGAGAGATGAAAAATGTAAATGTGAGGAAAAGTCAGAATTGTCATTTTTTTTCCCTCTAATCAGAAACAAGCTTTCATTCTAATCAGTCTGATGTGTTTAAATTATTCTGTGGCCTTTTTTATTAATTCATTAATTCTGTTAACGAACAGGGAAGCTGCAGACAGAAGTGCTGCTGATCTTCAGAGGAAGTGAACGCCGCTGTCGTCACCAAGCAGGAAATGACCGTGTGTGTCTGTGATCTCAGACAGGAAGCAGCGCAGGCCTCTCTCTTACCCAACGTCCTGTGAGCTGATAGAGAAGAGGAAGTGGGAAGGAAAGAGGAAGCAGCATCCATGTGACGCATCACATCCTGTCTATCTGACTGCCTGCTGGCGTCACGTGAGGGGTTTTCTCTCACACACACACGTGTTGTGTTTCCATGTTTTCCATAGGTGTAATGGTTTTTACACTGTACAAACTGTATTTTCTGTTGCCCTACACATAACCTAGCCCTCACAGGAGACTGTGCACACTTTAACTTTCTCAAAAAAACTCATTCTGCATGATTTATAAGACTGTTTCTTCATAGGGACCTAAAAAACAAGGTCAAAAGTTACTGGTATTACTATCCTTGTAACGTCCCCATAACGTGATAAATACCAGGTACACACACACACACACACACATTAATCTGTGATGGCCTATATGCACTGCAGAAGTGTTAATCATATCATGTCCAAACATCCTTTGGTAATTAAAATATTTGTCTAGTACTGAGTATTATTTGTTTTTGAACTCTATACTATTTTCCAACATTCTCAGAACATTAATAAGAAAGTTCATGATTAAAACATTGGTCTGAATTAAATAAGATCATTTCCAGATTTATTTGGCAAGGGAAAAAACCTAGGATTAAATTCAAAACATTACAGCTTCCAACGGAGGAAGGAGGTATGGGATTACCCCACATTAGAGATTATTTTTATGCAGCCCAGACTAAATGTTTAATTAACATATGTGATCCAACATATCAAGATAGGTGGAAAGATATTGAACTTTCAATAATGAATGATCCCCCAATTTTAGCGATATTGGCACATAAAAACTTGGGAGGATTTATAGATAAGGTGCCAAACTCATGGATTAAAACCCAATTATAAATCTGGAATACAATAAAAGAAGAATATAAACTGGATCGTAAATTACAGATAATTCAGTGGTGTGCTTATGACCCTGAATTTAAGCCAAATAGAATGGATTATAGATTTAAATCTTGGATATCTTGGGAGAAAATCTTGGGAGATTTGAAAGACTTTGAAAGTTTGAAGAAAGAATATTGTCTTGAGAAAGCTGATTTTTATAGATATCTCCAGCTACGTAATCATTTTGAAAACAACATCAAAAAAAAACAGACTTTGACCCAATACTGAAGATTTGTATAGGTGCTTACCGAGGTGATTTAAAAAAAAAAAAAAAGGTGTCATTTCTAAATTTTATAAAGGACTTAGGATAAAAAAAACACTCACTCCACAGAATACACTAAAGAAAAATGGGGAAAAGAAGGTCATTTTTTGATATCAAATGAGGAGTGGGTTGATGTATGTAAATTCCCGTGGAAATGTGCTAACTCTCACATATGGCGGAGTTTGGGTGGAAGTGCCTTATCAGATTTTCTATTACACCGAAACAGAAAGCACATACTGATGGAGGAGACACCAAATGTTGGAGACAGTGTGGGTTTCGGGAAGCTAATCACTGGCATATATTTTGGGAATGCCCAGTGATAAAACCTTTCTGGGCGAAACTTCATAAAGCAGTGGAAAGCATACTTAATATTACACTGCCTTTGCATTTTTCCAAATTGTTTTTAGGAAATGCTAATCCTCAGACCAGATGTCCTGAGAGATGCCTATTGGCATTTTAACATCTGCTGCTAAAAAAGCGCTAACAAGGCGTTGGTTACTTCCTGAACCCCCCACAATACAAGAGTGGATGGATATAGTAAACAATATTTATGTTATGGAAAGGATTACATTTTCCCTTCGACTTTAGAAGAACGTGTTCAGAAAAGTCTGGTCCAAGTGGGTGGAATATGTACGACCATTACGGCCGGACTTTAAAACAAATGACCCTTCCCGTCTAAATGAAAATATTGTAACCTCCATTGTATGCCTTTTCCACATCGGACACCAGCAGACTTTCTCCTGCAGTCTCTATCACAGACTAAGAGTAAACACTTAACATTATGTAGCATTTGTTTGATTAAGTTTATATTCGACCTTCTCCAAATTGTACAAGTGACTATTGTTATTAAAATGATTTCATTTTATTTTTATGTATTTATTTTTGGTTTATTTTTAATTTATTTTGTTTTGTTTTTTGTTAAAAAAGGAAAATTGAATAGCAGAGAAGAATGTAACTACATTTGTTTGAAATAATGTACAGTCGTTTATGTTGCTACATCAAAATAAAACATTTCAAAAAAAAAAAGTTAATGAAGCTTGTTCACTGTTATCTGGTCTTCAATAATGTTCAAAAATTTGAAAATTATGAAAACATATGCATTTTTTATACATACTACTTTTGTTCACAGAGCAGATGAACCTGATGATTTTGCTTGAGGTGGATCTTGTTTTAAGAAAGTTTCTATAATTTAACAGTATTTGCGTGTTGAGTAAATGATTGTGTGTGTGTGTGTTTTTTTGGACATGAGTGACCCGAGCCCCATCCAGCAGCTCCCTGTTATTTATCACACTTGAAAAAGCCAGAGCCAAACTCAGGGGTATGACCCTTAACCCTTGACCTTTGACCTCAGACACATTGTCCCAGTGCTGTTGATGAAAGAGAGACTGACCGAGACACCAGAGAAAAGACCACGTTTACACACAGTGGGTACAAAAGTCTGTGTGTGTGTGTGTGTGTGTGTGTGTGCTTCTGGTTTTCCCTGCATTATCCCAACATTATGTCCCTACAGGTATAGCAATACTAGTCATTTTTGATCATTCATCACAGAATGACTTTTTTTCCCCTCAAAAATTGTGTGAGGGGTAGGTTAATAGAAGCATCTGTTACATAATGTAACCCTTGTTAGGAGGGAACAGAGATGTTATGTGGAGCTTATTGAGCCTCTTAATGAATCTTAATGAACTATCAAATTACAGACCCATTTCAAATCTTCAGTTTGTGTTTAAAATGTAGTTGTGTCTGCTCAACTGTGTTACTTCCTGCAAAATATCTATGAAGAATTTCAGTCAGGTTTCAGGCCCCATCATAGCACACAAACTGCACTTGTTAAAATGACTTCTTGTGTCAGGCCAAGGCTGCATCTCAATACTAATTTTACTTGAATACTAGTTTACTATGACAGATCATAACATACTCATAGATCGATTACAAAACTGTGCGGGTATTCAAGGGCAGACTTTAGGATGTTTTATATCCTACATGTCCAACCGGTACTGTTTTGTCTATTTAAATGAGGAATCATCTCAATTAATACGCTGCCCCTTGGTAATATTATTAGAAAATATTAGATAAGTTTCCATTGTTATGCTAATTATACTCATCTATATTTTTCAACAAGACCAAATAAGACTTCTAAATTATCTAAGCTAACAGAGTGTGTTAAAGATATAAAAGATTGGATGACCAATAAAGATGAGAGTACACATAATCTTTTGACGGATGTACAGTTACTTCCTCTAAAGTCAAAATGTAGGTGTTATATTAGACAGCAACTTGTCTTTTGAAAATCATATTTCACATGTTACAAAAACAGCATTCTTACATCTTAGAAACATTGCTAAGCTAAGGAACATGTGACCTGTTTCTGATGCAGAAAAGTTAGTTCATGCATTCATGAGCTCTAGACTGAACTGTTGTAATGCACTACTAGGTGTTTGTCCTGCACCTTCAATTAACAAACTACAGATAGTCCAAAATGCAGCTGCTGGAGTCTTTACCAGGTCAAGAAAATATGATCATATTACCCCAATTTTACAATCTGTACACTGGCAGTGCTTGCAGGTTCATAACCTGGTCCTGGAAGGAAGTGATGGGACTTTGGGCACATATCCAGGCTGGGGTCCAAGGATCACACAGGAGTCAGTCAGCCTGAATTCTAGCCACGTTTTGTTGACCAAAAATGCCCACAGGTCCCCCGACCTCTTGATGGAAGTGAGCGAGGTCAGGTGTGACATCTTAAAAGACAGAATCTTAAGCTCAACTGACTCGAGCGGCTCCACAGGGAGACCACAGAGAGATCCCACGAGGGGATGAGATGAGGCCTTGGAGGGTTTAACCTCCTAGTGCTTCTCAGGAGCCTGATTATCAGATCATGCTTCTCCGGGGACTTGCTGTCCACTTTCAAGGTAGAGGGGGACAGCCTCCGCTCCAACCTATCTTACAGAAAGGAAAGCACAACACTGATGAGGGATCTTCGGGGGTCCACTCGACGCGATGAACACCACTCAACAAAAAGACTCTCAAGGCATAAGCCTGCCTGGTAGAGCAGACTCTGGCCTGAGCACAACTGAGGACCTCCTCACCAGCTTTATCACTGTGTGATACGGATGCTGCATTGCATGCTGTTGAAAGACTCTGCAACACACAGTAAATGTAGGCAGCAAGATCATCGGTGTCTCTCTGCCCTCCCTTAGGGACACCTTCCACACCCAACTCACTAGCAGAGCCATCAGCATCGCTGAGCATACCTTGAGGGAGAAGGTACTGGAGCATCCAGGCTCACTCCACAAGCCTTTCAAACAGCTTCATCCATCAGTCTGTCAGGATGCTGATGTCCAAAACTCTCTTCCACCTCCACCTACTCCTGAACTCTAAAAATCTACAGCTCACGCCGCACTTCTTTCATTGCACATAAGACACTTTAAGAAGGCTGCTGCGAATTCCTTTGACGGCGATGAAAACCAATGCGGAAGTCCTAAACTGAATCAAGCCAGACATTAATTACCATGCAAAATCAAGCCGAAATTATCATGCAACCGTTAACACTCTTTGGACATATCATGTCAATTCATCTTTAGAAAAATGCATCATGCTGGGTCTGGTCAGTGGAGCAAGCAGGAGAGGACGCCCAAAGAATACCATCCAGACGGACACCACCATGAATAAGCAACCTCAAGGTAGTGGTAAAAGACAGAAGGACGTGGAGGATGCAGGCCTATGAAGTAGCCAAAATTCAGACATGACTAAAAAGAATTACTTACAAAGCCCTGAATGGTTTAGCACCTCAGTACTTGAATGAGCACTTATCGCATTATAGTCCTTCACGTCCACTGCGATCTCAAAAACGTTGGCCATTTGATAAAACCTAGAAAACCAACTGTGGGCGGCAGATCCTTTACCTTTTTAGCGACCAAACTCTGGAACAATCTACCTAACACTGTTGGGACGCAGACACACTCTGTCGGTTTAAATCTCTTTAACCTGGCTTACAGAAAACACATTTCTACACTGACCAAAATTATAAATGCAACACTTCTGTTTTTGCCCCCATTTTTCATGAGCTGAACTCATAGATCTAAGACTTTTTCTATGTACACAAAAGGCCTATTTCTCTCAAATATTGTTCACAAATCTGTCTAAATCTGTGTTAGTGAGCACTTCTCCTTTGCCGAGATAATCCATCCACCTCACAGATTCATTCTTATTCCGAGGTCACTTCAGTCAACCGGATCCAGTCCGTTTCCAGCACAGATGGTGGATCAGCACCTAGAGACGACCTCGACAGCCCTGAATGTCAGCGGAGACAAGGACAACTAGATGAGCCCCAGAGACCGATCCTGTGAAGACCTCGTCAGCAGTCGGGACAAGACCGCAAGAAACAGACGAGTCCTCTGCTCAATCTGACTTGCGTTGCAGCCTGGAGTTAAACTTCACTATGCTGGTTTCATCTGGCCAGAGGAGAACTGAGGAGACAGAGGAGAGCCTGGTTTCTTCCATGGTTTTTTATCTCCATTTTTCTGGGGTTTCTGGAGGTTTGGTTTATTGCTATTGTTACCTTTGGTTTGCTTAGTTGGGGACACTTAATATCTGTCAATATTCTCAACTTGATTGCACAGACACTATTGAAGAGAACTGAACTAAGCTGGATGGTGGCATCACTGGATTAACAATGAACTTTAACTGAAAAACTGATTGTTTTTTATTGTCCTCTTGCACAGAGGACGACTTATGTTGTGTGAAGTGTAGTATAAAACCTGACTTGAATCATCTAGTGAAGGTTTTTGTGTTTTCTTTGCTAACAGTCAGGTGTGAGGAATGAGGAACCTACTTTGCAGAGTCACAGGAAGCTATTTCAGCTCCTCAGTTAAGGTTAAAAGAAACTGAAGTGTAGTTGAGCTGTTGTGTGTTTGTGTCTCTGTATTCATGCAGTAAAATGGCAGAAGCCAGAATATCAGTAGATCAGAATGAGTTCACGTGTGCAGTTTGTCAGGATCTACTGGAGGATCCAGTGACCATCCAGTGTGGACACAGTTACTGTAAGATCTGTATTACAGACTGCTGGGATCAGGAGGATCAGATGAGAGTCTACAGCTGCCCTCAGTGCAGACAGACCTTCAGACCAAGACCTGCTTTAGCTAGAAACACCATGCTGGCTGAAGTGGTGGAGAAACTGAAGAAGACCAAACTTCCTGCTGACTGTTACGCTGGAGCTGGAGATGTGCAGTGTGACGTCTGTACTGGAACAAAATACAAAGCCGTCAAGTCCTGTCTGATGTGTCTGAACTCTTACTGTCAGAATCACCTTGAACAACATGAGAGTTTGTTTAAAGGAAAGAGACACAAAGTGACTGATGCCACTGGACGACTGCAGGAGATGATCTGCCAGACACATGAGAAGATCCTTGAGGTTTTCTGTCGCACTGATCAGAAATGTATATGTGTGCTGTGTACGATTGATGAACACAAAAACCATGACACTTTATCAGCTGCAGCACAGAGGACAGAGAAACAGGTATTTAAAACTAGACGATATATTGCTGAGACTAGTCTCATGTGTGTTTATATCAGCACCCATATTAACATCTTACAGCATTTACACTGCACACGACAGCAGAAAGGAACAGCAGAAGAATTTCACTGTTCGCTGAAAATGCACTGTTGATCATCAACACAATCTTTTGTATAATAGGCTTTGGTAAAGCAGCATAAAATAATGGAGTGAACTATTCACGTTGTTTGACAAAATATATTCTTGCATTCTTCTATGCAGTGACATACGACTTTCTGTTCAGTAGATCTGACAGAGTCCAGATGATTTCAGTCATTTAAAGCTTCGCTTCATTTATTTTGTGTCTAGAGCTGCAACTTAACACAGAAGAAACACTGTCAGTGTGAAGCGCTATGTTGGTGTCAGTTTCACTTTTATAATACTTGCATATGTGGTGTGCAAACACTCCCACACTGTTAATCTATTGCATTATAAATACTGCTATAACTTTAGTCTTTGGGAATAACCGTTAATATGCATCTGAAATGGATACAGTCACCACATAAATAATGTCTGTATTGTCCAAAATGTACTGTAGTCAAAAGGATTTCAAATCAATGAATTTCTTAAATACAACATACTAAAAACATTAAATTCAGGTTAATACAGCTAATTTAACACTCTCTAAAAGGGACTACATATAGAAGGTTTGCACTGACATCACATTTTGGTCAGTTGCACGGGTATTGTGGCGATACATATATGCAAACAGCAGCATGGATTGCACGGTTAATGCACTATTGAAGACGTTCTGTTAATTTATGCTTTCTAAACCATGGAAAAATGTGTGGAAGCTGCTAAATCATATAGAAAAGGACTTAGTATGCAGGAAAGGGTGCAATATTTTGACAAATTAAAGTTAATACAGGGCTCAACACTAAGCAACGATAGTGTTCTTGGTTACTGCTGTACACAAAGCTGTACTATGCTTATTAACACTGATTTATAATGCAATTTACAGATGCTAGATGAAAAAAAAATACGCCATGTAAATTTTTCTGAAAACAGACAGTACATTCATATAAACTCTAGACCCCATTCATTATTTAGAAGATTCTTCTAATATTTTGTGCATTGTGAATCGTGAGATTACTGTGCCTGCTACAGTATTTTCTCCTCCTCATGTCCATCTTCAGCCTCTCAACCCTGTTGAAAGGACCAGCATATGGTTAGGTAGGTTTTGATGCTGGGATGCTGGTTTTGGCTGGTTTATGCTGGTCATGTGCTGGTCCAGGACCAGCTTAAACCAGCTAAGGACCAGCAAAGAGCCAGCATAAACCAACATCACAGCATCAAAACCTACCTAACCAGCATATGCTGTTTTTTTCAACAGGGAACTTGTCAGTAGACAGTGGTAGCGCTCCTTCCGTCCACCCACTCTGTCTCTTGAATTTCGCAACCACACCTTTATCTCACTCACAACTTCTGAATCAGAAGGACTTGTCTGAAAGGAACATTTTCAATCAGCCTCTGAAAAAGCAAATAGGCCTATATCAGGATCCTTAAACCTGGCTCGTGAGATCCACTTTCCTGCAGAGTTTAGCTCCTACTTTGATCAGACTCACCCACCTGTGGTTTTCTAATAAGTGAAAACAATCATGGCCGCCATATTGAAGGGTCGTTCCAAACCAAAGTGCTCAAAACTGGCTCCTTCAAAGGGCCCTTTGGAATGAAGGATTTCGAAGTGTACAACTGATTGACACTTCAGGCCCCCATGATCCTTTGCGCTGATTCTTTCCATGATGACAGTGCCTCCATGTGGTCACGGGATGATGACGCAGAAGGGCACTTCAAGAAACAGTTGTGTGGTCCCCTACACCCTTCAACCCTTCGACGCTCTCACTCTGGAGGGTAAACCCTTTGAAGAGATTAGGGCATAGGGATGAGCCCTTCCGAATGGAACGCAGGGAAATTCTGCAGGAAAGTGGATATTATGAGCCAGGTTTGAGGATTCCTGGCCTATATGAAACAACAGGCTGGTGAGCAATTTCAGTTCAGTTGAGTGGTTAAAGAATGGCCAGTCAATGTTGGTAGTATTCTCCTAGTTGCATTACACGGCTGCCTACACAAAGCCTGCATGGGCCCAAAGGTAGATACGCTGCTCTGGGCCCAAACGGGCTGATCCACACTGGGCCATCATGAGATTAATGTGGACAGTCCACTAGTGTGGGCTGCTCACAGAGAGCCTGCGACGAGCCTTAAGCTGTGGGCCTCACTTGGGCAAACCTGCACTGGGCCTGTTTAGGTTTGGTGTGGGCTGACCCTAGCCCACTGTGCCCGTAAAAAGCCAGCCTTTTGTCTGATTGTCACTATCATCCATTTGTCCTGCAGAAGCAGCTGAAGGAGACACAGAAGACGTTCCAGGACAGAATCCAGCAGAGAGAGAAAGATCTTCAGCAGCTGAGAGAGGCTGTGGAGTCTCATAAGGTGAGTCTGGAGAAGAAGAGAAGTTTGTCTCAGTCTCAGTTCAGACTCTCTTGTCTCTTTCAGTCCCACTGAAGCCTGAATCACTGTGTGTCCTAACAGCGCTCTGCACAGACAGCAGTGGAGGACAGTGAGAGGATCTTTACTGAGCTCATCCGCTCCATTGAGAGAAGCCGCTCTGAGCTGATACGGCTGATCAGAGATCAGGAAAAGCGAGCGGTGAGTCCAGCTGAAGGACGACTGGAGCGACTGGAGCAGGAGATCAATGATCTGAGGAGGAGAGACGCTGAGCTGGAGCAGCTTTCACACACACAGGATCACATCCAGTTCCTGCAGGTAACACAGATCTAGAAGAACACCATCATAGTGGACTTGAGACACATCCTGCTGTGACAGGAGACTCACAGAGAAACATTTCATCAGTGTCTTATTATATAATCATCAGTCAGACTCTCATCTGATCATCTTCTTCTGAAAGAGACACCGCTTACAAATGGCTTTCAGCTCCTGAAATCTCTTAGGAATCATTTCTCTCAGCTCTTTCTTCTGGAAGATATAATTATCTGTCAAACACCACTAGCGCCACCAACAGTTCAAAACTTGATTTTTATTTGTCTGTAACACATGAATTTATTGTATTGGTTTCTATTAGAAACCAAACCAAACCTGTCATGTCTTAAGGGTCTTTGTGAAGTTTCAGTCTCTCCAAAGTTATAAATAATGGTCAATCTAATAGTACAATTTGAGCTGCTGTTCCTGAGCAAATCTACTCAACCCTACAGTGAGACTCCATTGATGTGTTTGAGCTGTAAGATGGACATTTATGCTCTTAGCAGATGTTTAATCATACAAACTATTTCCTAGAAAGTTCACATATAGTGTAAGTGTCAAATACTAGAATCTGTAGCTCTAATGTGATATAATGAATATGAGAAGAATGAAGCTGATGCTGTGAAAGTGCTGGATTGAGTTACTAAAGATCAGTCGAGTCAAATCTGATGTTGGTGCAGGTTATTGGGTGAAGTGTGGAGCTGATGAGTTTTGATTTCTGTTTTCTGTAGAGTTTCCAGTCTCTCTCAGCACCTCCTGAATCTACAGACGGAAATGATGATCTCTTCAGTTCTTTCGTCTCTTTTGATGATCTGAGAGAATCTGTCCATCAGCTGAGAGACAAACTGGAGGATTTCTGCAAAGAGGAGCTCAAGAAGATCTCAAACAGAGGTAAAGTCCTGGAGATTCATCTGCTCTCAGAAACGAGTCCATCATCATCTCATATCATGGAGAACATCATATTAGAAATGTGTTAGGAATGGATGCAGGATCATGAGAATCACACTGTTCATGTCTGTTGATTTCCACAGTCACATTCACCAACACTGTTCCCAGGACCAGGAACCAGGACTTCCTACAATGTAAGTCAGTAAGAAAACAAGCAGAAAAACTCACTGAGTGTGTTCATGTTCTTCCTGTAGAAGGTGAAAGAAGAGTTTTATAATTGATGATGTAAATGATGATTTGCACAGGATATCTGCTCATCTGTACTGACACACTGATGATACACTGAACATGAAGAGTTCAGCTACATGAAAACATCAAACAGATTCATAATTCCTGATTCTGATGTGTTTTATCTCCATCAGATTCCCATCAGCTCACTCTGGATCTGAACACACTGAATAAACTCCTCTGTCTGTCTGAGAACAACAGAGTGATTACTCACACTTACACAGATCAGTCGTATCCTGATCATCCAGACAGATTTGATGAGTGGTATCAGGTGTTGTGTAGAGAGAGTGTGTGTGGACGCTGTTACTGGGAGCTGCAATGGAGTGGATGTGTGTATATATCAGTGTCATATAAGAGCATCAGCAGGAAGGGACGGGGTAACGACTGTGGGTTTGGATTTAATGGTCAGTCCTGGAGTTTGGAGTGCTGTCCCTCCAGTTACTCATTCATACACAATAACATAGAGTCTGTTCTCCCTGTGAAGTCCATCAGCAGTAGAATAGGAGTGTTTGTGGATCACAGTGCAGGAACTCTGTCCTTCTACAGCGTCTCTGACACAATGAGCCTCATCCACACAGTCCAGACCACATTCACTCAGCCGCTCTATCCTGGGTTTTGGGTTGGTTCTGGATTAGTGAGTCTGTGTTGATGAATCAGAATAGATTGATGAGAGATTCTACCCATAATGCTTTGAGCTGATGATGAATCAGTAACAGTGAGATGTTATAGAGTCTCTTCTTTTCTCTTCATGACATTAATACTGCAGCTGAACTTCTGTCAGTGAAATAACATGTCAGAATAAATGTGTGTAATAAATCCTCATATAGACAGTAAGATCAGTGTGTGTGAGTCCTGCTGAGTGACCATGTGTTTCTGTGCTTTTCTGTGTTTGTGTTGATTAAAATCAGCCATTTAGTTTTAAATGTTGCATCAATCATTTTTATTATTACTATCAAAATTATATTTCATTTCAAATGATCACAGAGTCAATAAGTAATTTTGTTTATTCACCTCATGGAGCTCCAGCCCTTTCCAGTATTTGTGTTCTGGTGTCACAAGCTGCTGTTTTTATTAACATGCATTTGTTAAAAACACATTTAATTACTGTTAAAGTTATATCTTGTTAATAATTTGGGGGACCCCAATCACCTTTAGTCTGAGAAATGGCTAATGAACATTGGCGAGTAGAATTTACATGTCCAGCAACTCCCCCTACATAGAGGCACATAAGATAACAGTGTGCATACACTCATTCAGGTTTGTGCTGAAGGGCCGAGAACGCATCCCAGTCACTCAAGGTTGTGGCAGGAGGAACACAATGTCTTTGTTTTGCACTGACACAGAGCCAGTTCTCCTGCCTGTTACCTGTTTGGACCAAACACACAGGAGGAAACTAGCTCAACCTGGAGATTGTAACAAAAAAAAATCTTTCAAGGGCTGGGTCTGTCTCCCCCAAGGGCAGTGCCTGCAAGTTCAACACCTGGTCCTGCAAGGGAGTGACGGAAACTTTAGGCACGTATCCAGACTGGGGTCTTAGGATCACCTGAGAGTCAGTTTTAGTCATGTTTGCTTGACCAAAAATGCCTGCAGATTTTCCAACGTCTTAATGGAAGTGAGCAAGGCCAGGAGTGCTGTTTTAAAATATAGAATCTTAAGCTCAGCTGACTCAAGCAGTTCAAAGGGAGCTCTCTGTAGCGCAGCAAGGACCTCGGAGGTGGGGTCTTGGAGGGTTTAACCTCCTAGCACCTTTCAGGAACCTGATGATCAGGTTGTGCTTCCCCAGGGACCTGCTGTCCACTGTGTCATGATGTAAAGCCTGTCTGGTAGAGAGGGATCTGGTCTGATAGTGATAGTGTCTATCATTACCTGTGATAGGCCACTTAAGTCTTCAGCATCCTGTCTAGGAGCCACACCTGGAGGTTCCACAGATCTTGACATGAGTACCATATGGTGCCCATCCTTGAGAAAGGCGCTGGGAGGGGCTGTCATGAAGAGCATCAGGTCTGAAATCCAGGTCCGGGTGGGCCAGTAGAGCGCAACCATCAAGTCCTGCACCTCATCCTCCCTGATTTTGCCAAATATGTGTGCAAGCAGACTCACTTGGAAAAATGTGTACTTGTGCAGACCGTGGGGCCAGCAGTACACCAATGAATCCATGCCAAGAGGAGCCTCGGTCAGGGAATAGAACAGCTGGCAATGGGAAGGTTCCTGGGAAGCAAACAGGTCTACCAGGGTTTTTCACCAACTCAACTCCAGATTAGCTGAACCACTAGGAGCATAAGCTGTCATGACAGTGCATCAGATGAATGATTGAGCTTCCCCAGGATGTGAATGGCACACAGCCATAGGAGTTTTGTCTGACTCCAGAGGAAGAGATGGTGGGCGAGTTGCAACATGAGCATAATCCACCTTGTCACAGTGTTGTTCTTCTGGACAGGCACATCCTTGAACTGAAGCAATGGCCGGAACCAAAGCAGGACAAACAATACCGTTTGCTCACTGATGTGCACTTCGATATTATGACAGACACTGCTGGATTTAGTGGTCAAATAGTCTCGGGTTTGAATAGGTCCATTGATAACAGATTACTGTACAACCGCAGCTGCACAGAGGTGCTGATGTCGTGCAAAGGCGTCTCCACAACATTATGAAAAATACCACTGTATTTGAAGG
Source organism: Labeo rohita (assembly GCF_022985175.1). Lineage (NCBI taxonomy): Eukaryota > Metazoa > Chordata > Actinopteri > Cypriniformes > Cyprinidae > Labeo > Labeo rohita. Next base: position 39,384,316 of record NC_066870.1, read on the forward strand.
ATACAACTCAAAGAAAACTGTAAGACTTGCACAAATACTTTTAAAATTTAAAATACTTTTTAAAGTTCTTTAAATTTAAGGTACTACTTTGATACTTTAATCATAATGTGTAGAGTCAGACAAATCTACACTGCAATACATATAGACTTTTCCCACTGAAAATAGATGTTCACCTTATGTTCCCCTGATCAGCATAAATGCATAAATCTAAATTGATTTGAATTGTTTAAAATAATCGAAATACTATTTGGCCACTGTAAAAAAAAAAAAAAAATCAAGGATACTGGATATTTTTTTAGCAATAAAAATCAATGTGTATGGCACAAATGGAATAATATTCCATATCTCATATTTCCTTAATGTCTTGTACCTTTGACAGTGTTAAATGTGGTGTCACATTTAGTGTTAAATGATATGCAGATGAGGTAATGCATAGTAAAACTAGGTGTTGTATGCACCATAAATGGTGATTTCAGGGAGGAGACGGTGGAGATACATGTATGCACAATCTTGCCCTGCCCGGGATTTATAAAGGGATTTTTTTGCAGGTTCTGGCAAAAATTCTGTTTTTAGCAAAATCTAGCTTTTGTGCATACGTATACTTTTAGGATGAAATCTACGGAGAGTTTTATAAATGAGACCCCTGAAGCAGTCTCAGATGCATCCATTCAAGTGGCATTATTACTGGAAAGAAAAGGATGTGATATGTGGTCAAGTACAGTGACCCATACTAGGAATTTGTGCTCTGCATTTAACCCATCCAAGTGCACACACAGTAGTGAGTAGGGAACACACACCCAGAGCAGTGGGCAGCCATATTGCTATCGCTGCGGTGCCCGGGGAGCATTTGGGGGTTTGGTGTCTTGCTCAAGGGACTCACCTCAGTTGTGGTATTGAGGGTGGAGATAGCGCTGGTTATTCACTCCCCCCACATTCAATCCCTGCTGGACCTGGGAATCAAACCCGCAACGTTTCACATACAAGCCCAACTCTCTAACCATTAGGCCACGGCTGCTGCGGATGCCATATGCCACAAGAACCTCTGAAATTCCTTTAGTGAAACTGCAATTTTCCCCTGAATGAATTCACTGATTCCAGAAAACCGAGTGTTTGCCACCGAGATAAAAAAAAGAGCACAGCTGAACCTTGCAGATTGCTGAATGAGCCAGCAAGACGGCTTGTGCAGTGCTAGCCAGTCCCCCAAACTCTGTACAAGTGACATGAAAGGGACAACAGTCAATATGGGGCAGTGAGAGGAAGTGTGGATGCCCAACACGTAAAGCGTAGCATCATGATGTAGAGGCAGTGAGTGTGGTGTAACTCTTACCTGGTTTCCAGGATCCTGTGGATGGTTAGCAGAAGGTGCAGGAGGAAGCAGGGTGTCCTGCAACTGCAACCTGAAAGAGGGCACCAAGGCCAAGAATGAGTAAGCATAGCTTTAACTAATTCAAAGTAATTTACTAAGAATCAGATTTCCCATTCCTAGTCCAGGAGTGTCACTTTTCCACAGGGTTTGATTCAGTTTGATTTCTACTTAAACACACATGGATCAACTAGGCAAGATCTTTACATTTATTTAAAAAACAGTAAGGTGTGTTGAAGCTAAACTCAGCAGGAATGAGGTTCTACAGGAGCAGGTATGAGGAACCTGCTTTACGGATTCACAGACACACCTGTTTTACACACGTCACTCAAACACAGAACCAGGAAAGTATTTAAACTTATTGGTTCAGGGAAAGAGAAACTGAAGTGTAGTTGAGCTGTTGTGTGTTTGTGTCTCTGTATTCATGCAGTAAAATGGCAAAAGCCAGAATTTCGGTGGATCAGTGCAAACAGACCTTCAGACCAAGACCTGCTTTAGCTAGAAACACCAGCTTGGCTGGAATGGTGAAGAACCTGAAGAAGACCAAACTTCCTGCTGACTGTTACGCTGGAGCTGGAGATGTGCAGTGTGACGTCTGTACTGGAACAAAATACAAAGCCGTCAAGTCCTGTCTGGTGTGTCTGAACTCTTACTGTCAGAATCACCTTGAACAACATGAGAGTTTGTTTAAAGGAAAGAGACACAGTTTGACTGAAGCCACTGGACGACTGCAGGAGATGATCTGCCAGAAACATCAGAAGATCCTTGAGGTTTTCTGTCGCACTGATCAGAAATGTATATGTGTGCTGTGTACGATGGACGAACATAAAAACCACGACACTGTATCAGCTGCAGCACAGAGGACAGAGAAACAGGTATTTAAAACTAACAATCAAGTTAATACTCAGTGATTCAACAGTCTGTTTATTTTCTGTGTAGAACCGCAGCTTCATTACACAGAACACAGAAACACTGTCAGTGTGAAACTCCACATCTGTGTCAGTTTCACTTTTATAATAATAACACACGCAGTGTGAAGCGTTCCTTATGCTACTGATATTAAGATAATTATACCAATCATCACTTCTGTGGCCTTATTTAAAAAAGTTTGCGTATAAATCATCCTAAATTTGTTCTAAGATCATTCCTCAAAAGTATGTAAGTGTGATTCAGAGAAAACGAACGTGCACACAAAAACGTGTGCGTACGCCTCTTATCCGGATATGACATTTATAAATCACAAATGATCTTGAAATTGTGCGCAGCTGACTGGTGTCAGATCTCCGCCTTGTAAACACCCCCTAATTAATATCATCAGCATATAAAAGAGCATCAGTCAACGTTGAAAACTGTTGTTTGAGAATGGCGGGTGGCAAGCAAAAGAATTTTAGTGAGGCTTTAATTTGAAGCATCAAGAAAAACAAGATGCCTTTTTAGCAGTCTTGTTTCTTTTTAATTTATGGAGTGAATCACAGAAATAAACCAAAACTCAATATAGCTTTTTTTTTCAGTTCTATCATCACACAAAAGCACAAGGCAAACATAGCACATCTCAAACCATGCAAAACAGAACAACAACTGCATCAACCAAAAAATAAATTAAAATAAAATATAAATAAATAAAATGCAGTTACATAAATTTGATGATGTCTGTCAGAAAAAAAATAACCAAAATGCACATCCCCTAATACGATTATTATTATTATCATCATCATCATCATTATGGCCGCTGCTTATATTTCCAAATACCTGCAGTGCTCCAATTTGACGCAAGGAAAAGTGTGTACGTCTCCTCAGACCCTGACGTGGCTTTAAGCACTTTTCCATGCAAAAGACTGTGTTTATAAATATGAACGTTCCAGTGGCTTTCAACATACGCACAGTCTGAGATCAAATTTGTGCATACACATGCTTTATAAACAAGGCCCCTGGAGTTTGAATCTACAGCCATTCATTATCAGCTCCACTTTTACTGGATTCATCTGTTCTCATGATGATTTAGTGTCAGTAGTTTTCTGTGACATTCGCTATCATCCGTTTGTCCTGCAGAAGCAGCTGAAGGAGACGCAGAAGACGTTCCAGCAGAGAATCCAGCAGAGAGAGAAAGATCTTCAGCAGCTGAGAGAGGCTGTGGAGTCTCATAAGGTGAGTCTGGAGAAGAAGAGAAGTTTGTCTCAGTCTCAGTTCAGACTCTCTTGTCTCTTTCAGTCCCACTGAAGCCTGAATCACTGTGTGTCCTAACAGCGCTCTGCACAGACAGCAGTGGAGGACAGTGAGAGGATCTTTACTGAGCTCATCCGCTCCATTGAGAGAAGCCGCTCTGAGCTGATACGGCTGATCAGAGATCAGGAAAAGCGAGCGGTGAGTCCAGCTGAAGGACGACTGGAGCGACTGGAGCAGGAGATCAATGATCTGAGGAGGAGAGACGCTGAGCTGGAGCAGCTTTCACACACACAGGATCACATCCAGTTCCTGCAGGTAACACAGATCTAGAAGAACACCATCATAGTGGACTTGAGACACATCCTGCTGTGACAGGAGACTCACAGAGAAACATTTCATCAGTGTCTTATTATATAATCATCAGTCAGACTCTCATCTGATCATCTTCTTCTGAAAGAGACGCCACTTACAAATGGCTTTCAGCTCTGGAAATTTCTTAGGAATCATTTCTCTCAGCTCCTTCTTCTGGAAAGATATACACTGCTCAAAAAAATAAAGGGAACACTAAAATAACACATCCTAGATCTGAATGAATGAAATATTCTTATTGAATACTTTGTTCTTTACATAGTTGAATGTGCTGACAACAAAATCACACAAAAATTATCAATGAAAATCAAATTTATTAACCCATGGAGGTCTGGATTTGGAGTCACACTCAAAACTGAAGTGGAAAAACACACTATAGGCTGATCCAACTTTGATGTAATGTCCTTAAAACAAGTCAAAATGAGGCTCAGTAGTGTGTGTGGCCTCCACGTGCCTGTATGACCTCCCTACAACGTCTGGGCATGCTCCTGATAAGGTGGCGGATGGTCTCCTGAGGGATCTCCTCCCAGACCTAGACTAAAGCATCTGCCAACTCCTGGACAGTCTGTGGTGCAACGTGGCATTGGTGGATGGAGCGAGATGTGGATGAGGCCAGATGTGCTCAATTGGATTCAGGTCTGGGGAACGGGCGGGCCAGTCCATAGCATCAATGGCTTCGTCTTGCAGTAACTGCTGACACACTCCAGCCACATGAGGTCTAGCATCGTCTTGCATTAGGAGGAACCCAGGGCCAACCGCACCAGCATATGGTCTCACAAGGGGTCTGAGGATCTCATCTCGGTACCTAATGGCAGTCAGGCTACCTCTGGCGAGCACATGGAGGGCTGTGCGGCTCTCCAAAGAAATGACACCCCACACCATTACTGACCCACTGCCAAACCGGTCATGCTGGAGGATGTTGCAGGCAGCAGAACTTTCTCCACGGCGTCTCCAGACTCTGTCACGTCTGTCACATACTCAGTGTGAACCTGCTTTCATCTGTGAAGAGCACAGGGCGCCAGTGGCGAATTTGCCAATCTTGGTGTTCTCTGGAAAATGCCAAACGTCCTGCACGGTGTTGGGCAGTAAGCACAACCCCCACCTGTGGACGTCGGGCCCTCATACCACCCTCATGGAGTCTGTTTCTGACCGTTTGAGCAGACACATGCACATTTGTGGCCTGCTGGAGGTCATTTTGCAGGGCTCTGGCAGTGCTCCTCCTGTTCCTCCTTGCACAAAGGCGGAGGTAGCGGTCCTGCTGCTGGGTTGTTGCCCTCCTACGGCCTCCTCCATGTCTCCTGATGTACTGGCCTGTCTCCTGGTAGCGCCTCCATGCTCTGGACACTACGCTGACAGACACAGCAAACCTTCCTGCCACAGCTCGCATTGATGTGCCATCCGGGATGAGCTGCACTACCTGAGCCACTTGTGTGGGTTGTAGACTCCGTCTCATGCTACCACTAGAGTGAAAGCACCGCCAGCATTCAAAAGTGACCAAAACATCAGCCAGAAAGCGTAGGAACTGAGAAGTGGTCTGTGGTCACCACCTGCAGAACCACTCCTTTATTGGGGGTGTCTTGCTAATTGCCTATAATTTCCACCTGTTGTCTATTCCATTTGCACAACAGCATGTGAAATTGATTGTCAGTGTTGCTTCCTAAGTGGGCAGTTTGATTTCACAGAAGTGTGATTGACTTGGAGTTACATTGTGTTGTTTAAGTGTTCCCTTTATTTTTTTGAGCAGTGTATTTAGCTGTCAAACACCACTAGCGCCACCCACAGTTCAAAAATTCACATATTTCAGCATTGACCTCATTTTTCCTTTTGATTTATGATGTCATTCTGAGTAATAGCCATTTTAATTGGATCAGATGACCTTCAGACCTGACAAAATTGATGTTTATTTGTCTGTAACACATTAATTTATTGTATTGGTTTGTTTTGAAACCCAAACCAAACCTGTCATGTCTTAAGGGTCTTTGTGAAGTTTCAGTGTCTCCAAAGTTATAAATAATGGTCAATCTAATCATAGAATTTGCGCTGCTGTTCCTGAGCAAATCTACTCAACCCTACAATGAGACTCAATTGATGTGTTTGAGCTGTAAGATGGACATTTATGTTCTTAGTAGATATTTTATCATCCAAACTATTTCCTAAAAAGTTCACATATAGTGTAAGTGACAAATACTAGAATCTGTAGCTCTAATGTGATATAATGAATATGAGAAGAATGAAGCTGATGCTGTGAAAGTGCTGGATTGAGTTACTAAAGATCAGTCGAGTCAAATCTGATGTTGGTGCAGGTTATTGGGTGAAGTGTGGAGCTGATGAGTTTTGATTTCTGTTTTCTGTAGAGTTTCCAGTCTCTCTCAGCACCTCCTGAATCTACAGACGGAAATGATGATCCCTTTAGTTCTTTCGTCTCTTTTGATGGACTGAGAGAATCTGTCCATCAGCTGAGAGACAAACTGGAGGATTTCTGCAAAGAGGAGCTCAAGAAGATCTCAGACAGAGGTAAAGTCCTGGAGATTCATCTGCTCTCAGAAACGAGTCCATCATCATCTCATATCATGGAGAACATCATATTAGAAATGTGTTAGGAATGGATGCAGGATCATGAGAATCACACTGTTCATGTCTGTTGATTTCCACAGTCACATTCACCAACATTGTTTTCTGGACCAGGAACGACTTCCTACAATGTAAGTCAGTAAGAAAACAAGCAGAAAAACTCACTGAGTGTGTTCATGTTCTTCCTGTAGAAGGTGAAAGAAGAGTTTTATAATTGATGATGTAAATGATGATTTGCACAGGATATCTGCTCATCTGTACTGACACACTGATGATACACTGAACATGAAGAGTTCAGCTACATGAAACATCAGACAGATTCATAATTCTTGATTCTGATGTGTTTTCTCTCCATCAGATTCCCATCAGCTCACTCTGGATCTGAACACACTGAATAAACTCCTCCGTCTGTCTGAAAGAAACAGAGTGATTACTGGCACTAAAACTGATCAGTCGTATCCTGATCATCCAGACAGATTTGATCATTATTGTCAGGTGTTGTGTAGAGAGAGTGTGTGTGGACGCTGTTACTGGGAGCTGCAGTGGAGTGGAGATAGAGCTGTGTTTATATCAGTGTCATATAAGAGCATCAGCAGGAAGGGACGGGGTAATGAGTGTTTGTTTGGATCTAATGGTCAGTCCTGGAGTTTGGGCTGCTCTCCCTCCAGTTACTCATTCATACACAATAACATAGTGACTGATCTCCCTGTAAAGTCCATCAGCAGTAGAATAGGAGTGTTTGTGGATCACAGTGCAGGAACTCTGTCCTTCTACAGCGTCTCTGACACAATGAGCCTCATCCACACAGTCCAGACCACATTCACTCAGCCGCTCTATCCTGGGTTTTGGTTTGGTTCTGGATCATCAGTGAAACTGTGTTGATGAATCAGAATAGACTGATGAGAGATTCTACCCATAATGCTTTGAGCTGATGATGAATCAGTAACAGTGAGACGCTATAGAGTCTCTTGTTTTGTCTTTATTGTTTCAATAGGGGAGACAGGGCAATTTTTAGATTTTTTACATTGAGTTGCTTTATAACTCACAGACTACTTGAAATAGACCAGTCATCTTTTGATTCAAGAAATAAAAATAGTAGCACTAATTAATAATACAATTCATATATTTTTACTAATTAGCACTAATAAGCACAAGACTGTAACATTAAATTAAATGTAAAAAGTCAAAATGTTACAATTGTCCCTTGCTGGGACTGATTATTACAGTGTAGAAAAGTCAAATTAAGCCACCGTATTTCAAATAAAAGCCCACCTCAAAGTAATTACTTTACTGTTGTATTATTTAAGAAAACTACTCAAGATATTTTTGCATAGTGTTCAAATTCTTTAGGTGTTCAAAAAGCAAAAGTCTATTTCTATTTTTTCAGAAAACTAGGCAACTATTCCAGTGGTAACTTCCAGATGGTCTTTAACTAAACTTTAATGAAATGGTACAAGATAGACATATTAGCAGCATAACTCAATGAGATCATGTGGAAATAATATTCATTGTATTCTTTTAAAGATTTAAAAGTAACACATTGTTTAACACTAATCATTTTTAAATGTTTAAATATGTTCATTTTCCAACAGTTGTTCCAAGTGTTTCCAAGTGTTCTTGGGAGAAAAAAAAAAATCACATGATGAACACAATAAATGTATGCATTTGCAAGCGTTTTAATCCTTAATTTATTGTAGTGTAGAGTACAGCACAAAACGGCAAATAACAACAAAAATAATTATTCTGCCCCAGCATCCTGTCTTTGGTCTGGGACAGGCCAAACAACCTCCTCAACATCACAGACTAAATTGGCCCTGGACAGGCAGCGGCGGTAAAATCCTCTTGCATGCCTGACCCAACCCTGGCACTCATCAACTCAATATATAAGACTGCTTGTTTTCTCACCCTTGCCCTTTTTTTCTCAAATTTTTGCATTTTACCCAATGCAAAAACAAAAGGGAGGGGCTGAGAAAAAAAGTGTAACACATCAATTTAAGTTTTAGCACCATTGGCCCTGGATAGTGCATCGGCAATCACATTTTCAGAACCTCTTAGATGACGGACCTCAAGATTATATTCTTGTATAATTAGAAGCCAACGCATCAGGCGCTGATTTGCATTTGACATCTGGGCGAGGAAAGTTAAGGGGTTGTGATCGGTGTACACAAAAAGAGGAGTTGCACTACCTCCTACGTAAACATTGAAGTGTTGAAACACAAGTAAGAGAGCAAGAGCCTCTTTCTCAATGGTACTATAGCATCTTTGATAGGACATGAACTTCTTTGAGAAATAGGAGATGGGATGATCAACATCATGTTCATCTTCTTGCAACAACACTGCGCCCAACCCGGTGGCACTGGCATCCACCTGCAGCTTGAACGGCTTTTCAAAGTTAGGGGCAGAGAGCACAGGAGCATTACATAACAGGTCTTTCACTGCATCAAAAGCTAGCGAGCAGCTGCTGTCCCAGATAAACTTACGGCTACTACTTAAGAGATCAGTGAGTGGGGAAACTACTGCAGAGAAGTTTCTGCAGAATCCACGGTAGTAGCCTGCCATACCAAGAAATCGGCGCAATTCATGTTTATTGCTGGGGGTAGGGAACTGTAGGATAGCCTCCACTTTGGCAACAACAGGTCTCACACATCCCTGATCCACTTGTTTCCCCAGATAAGTGACTACTGCCTTTCCGAACTCACTTTTGGCAGCGTTTAAAGTTAGCGAAGCTGCAGCTAACTTACTAAACACATCCTCCAGTGCTTTAACATGTTCTTCCCATGAACTTGAATAGACAACAACATCGTCCATGTAGACCTCGCAATTTATGACTCCCACCAGGACCCTCTGCATTAGGCGTTGGAAGGTAGCAGGTGCATTTGCATCCCGAACGCTAGAACCTTGTATTGCATAAAATGATCTTGTGTCACAGACGCGGAAATCTCAAAGGCACGAGGAGTTAGAGGCACTTGCCAGTAGCCCTTAAGCAGGTCTAATTTAGATACAAAGTTAGCAGAGCCCACTCTGTCCACACAATCCTCTACTCATGGTAATGGAAATGAGTCAGCCTTGGTGATTTCATTCACCTTGCGATAGTCAGTGCAAAATCGAAAAGATGAGTCAGGCTTGGGCACAAGTAAACAGGGGGAACTCCACGGGCTTTGACTGGGTATGGCAATATCATAACACAGCATGTATTCAATCTCCTCCTTCATTATTGCATGTTTCTTTGGATTAACTCTACATGCATTTTGGTTAATTGGTAGAGAATCACCCACATCAATGTCATGGGTTAGCACTGAAGTTCTACCTGGCATATCTGCAAACAGTGAAGGGTACTTGTCTATCAGCTGCAGAAGTTCTTTACGTTGTCAGTCTGTCAGATAGGAAAGAGTGCTAGACAAGTCTTGCAGAATTACTGAATGTTTAAGCTTTCCACAGGAGCTTACAGGAATTTTGTCAATCAAGCCATCCTCAGCAGGGCAATAACTGGCCACAGAGACAGCAGCTACAGGGGCAACACTTGCGGTAGTGGAAGAGGTTTTGTCTCCACGTTTTAAATAACATTTTAACATATTTACATGACATACACATTTATGTTTCTGCTGATCTGGGGTGGCAATCACATAATCAGTGTCACTCAGTTTTCGTTCAACCATATATGGCCCAGAGAATTATGCAGCAAACACGGAGCCAGGAACGGGCAAGAGGACAAGAACATGGTCACCAGGGCTGAACTTCCAGTCAACACTCTTTTTATCAAAGCGTGACTTCATTTTGACTTGGGTAGCACTCAAATGTTTTTGTGCGATGTCCCAGGTACCAGGCGCTCTCTGAAAGAACTGACATACTCTGACACTGGTACAGGTGAACGTTTCACAGACAACAGCTGTTCACTCAGCATCTTCAATGGGCCGCGAACCGTGTGGCCAAATACAAGGTCAGCAGGACTAAACTCGATTGATTCCTGCACAGACTCACGAATCAAAATCAAATCAAATCACCTTTATTTATATACCGCCTTTAAGAATACAGAATTGTGACAAGGCGGCTGAAGTGGCAAATAGAGGCACGAGTGGCAAATAGAAGAAAGGGAAGCCCCTCGTCCCATTCTCTTCCAGTTTCAACACGCAGTATGCACGTATCATGGCTTTTAGGGTCTGATGATACCGCTCAAGGGAACCCTGCGACTCAGGATGGTGTTCACTTGACATACGGTGCGACACTCCCAATGCGGCCAATGTTTGTGTGAATTTTTTTGATGTAAAGTTTGACCCTTGATCTGTTTGGATCTCTTTGGGCAACCCAAACGTGGTGCAAAATTTCACAAGAGCCTTAATCACAGCAGGGGACTTAATTGTGCGCAAAGGAATTGCTTCAGGGAACCTGGTCACGGTGCACATGATGGTCAGCACATACTGGCAACCACTTTTGGTTTTAGGCAGTGGACCCACGCAGTCTAATATCAACCGCTCAAATGGTTCAGCCATCACAGGCACGGGATGCAGAGGAGCAACAGGGACCTTCTGATTTGGTTTGCCAGATCTTTGACATACATCGCAAGTTCTGCAAAACTCTGTTATTGAAGACTTGCAATCTGGCCAAAAGAAGTACTTTGTTACACGGTGAAAGGTTTTATTGACACCCAAATGCCCTGCAAGTACATTTTCATGGGCAAGCTTCAGCACTTGTGGACGTTAAGCAGCAGGAAAAAAAGCAGCTATTTGATGAACTTCACGGCAGTCTGAATCATCATTCTCTGGCTTCCATTTCCTCATTAACACACCGTTATCACAGTAGTAAGCAATTCTAACATCAGGCACTTGGTTACAGTCGAGGGCAGCATCAAAACAGGGAGTAAGAGATGGGTCTATCTTTTGCGCACCAATTAACTGATCTTGGTCAACACCAAGAGTCTCATGGGGGTTATTTATGTCAGTTTCTTCCCCAAGTGCAGGCCTTATTAACTCACATTTGAGAGGTTCAGAGGGCACTTGTAAGAACGACTCAGTAAGATTTACAACGTCTTCACAAACTTTTTGGACTGTGCTCGAGTTATGGCACACACAGGAAATGTAGATGGGAATTCTTGGGAGAGACTAAAAGTATCATTAATTTTACTGTTGTTCACAACAATAGGCCTGGGGAAGACTCGACCCCCTGCTAGATCATTTCCCAATATAAGACCCACTCCATCAAATGGTAACTGTTCACGCACTCCCAGATGAACTGATCCATTCACAAGGTCAGATTTTAAGTGTACTTGATGGAGAGGAACACTATCACACCCCATCTCAATACCACAAATTAAAACATCAGTGCCTGTGTACAAACTCTGTGAGAAGGGCAGTAACTTTTTTAAAATGAAGGACTGTGCCGAGCCAGTATCTTGCAGAATCACAATGGGCTGATGCTCAGTGTCTGACAAGGAAACAGAGCCAGAAAGGAGAAAAGGTTGCATGGACTCCTCTTCAACCAAAGACATAGTTTGCACCAAAGCAGCTTTCTTAGTTTTAGCTTCAGCATTTTTCTTTTTCCAAGCCTGACACTCAGCAATCAGATGACCTTGGTCAAGGCAGTAAAAACAGGAACGTCTGTCTCTTCCACCTGAAGGGGCAGACTTACTGTCTCGGTTACCGTTACTTTTTGACATATGCTGAGGAACACGTGAAAAATCTCGCACAGTATTTTTACTAGCAAGCAGAATGTTTGATGAACGGACAGATGGAAACACATTACGGTGCGTCAAAACAAACTCGTCTGCTAACACAGCAGCATCCAACAACGCAGTTACTTTTTGATCATTTAAATGAACGACAACACCCTCGGAAAGACAGCTTTTAAAGTCCTCCAGTAAAATCAACTCTTGTAACTGCTCAAAAGTAATGATTTTACTGGAGAGTAATCACCACTCAAAGTTTTAAGCGCAAATTTTCATTTTCCTGCTGCTTCACGCGGAGATCTAATTCTTTTAAATGGATGGATAAGGCCGGATCAAAGTTTGCACTTTCAGTGGCATTTACCCCAGAAGCAACCTCTTCAGTTAAGGCCTTTGTCATAACTGCAGGTTGTTCTTCAACTTCTGGTAAAATACCACTGAGCACTAGCTGTTTTAACAGAAAATCCTTAATTACTTGCTTTTTCTCTTCTCTTGGGACTTCTGTATTAAAGAATTCTGCAATCAAAAGCAGATCCTTTTTCTATATTTATGGAAGACCTCTGTGTTGGGAGAAAGAGTAAATGCCAACAAATCAAACTCCATTTCTACCACCACAGAGATCCTCCCCCTCACACTAAAGCAAAGACAGCGAGAACTAGACGTTAGGAGAGAAAAGATAAATTGTGCTCACCAAATTAATCGTAGTTGTTAAAAAAAATGGCCGGACGAGCCCCCACTTGTTATGTTCACCTCCTATCTAGGGGTTTAAGAGGGGAAGTAGCAACGGGAAAAAAAAAAAACAAATAATAAAAAAAACCCAGCAAGAACACGCTTCAGTCCCCTGAAAATGACACCAATTTCGAGTTACAAAAAAAAGTAGGTTTATTTACAACAAAAGAAATAGGAAGCAATGGCTCAGGAGAGAGCAAGGCCTAAAATAACAAACAAAAATTTTAGGGAGCAACTTACCTCAAATTCCAAAAAAAAGAGAAAATAAACAACATAAAACTTCCCTCTACTCCCTAACTGAACCAAAAACAGGGATGAAGGAAAAGTCCAAAGAAAGGCACTCTCTCCCTACGCTTCCCACAACAATACACAAAAAATAACAAATTTCAAAAGAGTAGAGATTCTTGCAATTGTTTTTAGCTTAAATAAATAAATGAAAAAAAAACAGGTACTACCTCCAGACAGTTCACACTGAAACACCATTAGCCACTGCTAATTCCCAACACAAACTCAGGTTGACAACTATGATATTGAAAAAAAACCCCACTAAGTTCAGTCTGGAGCAGGGGAGAAGTGTGTCTCCCTCGTGCAAACACAGGACTGCCATCATGTACTCCACTCTCAGTCTCAGGCACGCTCTCCTAACGAGCCACAGGTGATGGTGATTCTGCCTGAAAGAGAGAGAGAGACAGAGAGAGAGAGAGACAGAGAGAGAGAGAGCATAGCACAGACACAGAGCATATGACCACGCCCCACATTGGAAAACCAAAAAAAAAAAAAAACTAAATAATGAAAATACATCCTGGGATGTAACAATGGTTTTGAAATTTTAGTTAAAAAGATTGGTTATAGTGTTTTAGCAATCGAGAAAAACTGTAACATAGGTTGTTCATGTTAATTTTTTATCAATAACCCAGAGATAAAATGTATGTAATTCAACACGTTAGGTTTTACAGAATTAAATTCACAGTAAAAAAAAAAAATAATAATAATAAAAAAAAACATTTTTAACTACCTATTAACATACTGATATGTGTTTTATACAATTGTAATATTGTGATAACCACCAAAATCAGGTGGTAATGAGCTGGATGAATGTTAATTTACAGTTTTTCACTATAAATTATACAATGACGTTCTTTTTCACTTCCAAAAAAGTGCAATTTTAACTATGTAATTACAGTTATTCACCATATATAGTACAGAAAGTGTTAATCAAATAACTTTTTTACTGTAGCATTTTTACAGCCTTTGCTGTTAAAATCATGACCATTTTTTTACAGTGTGTTATCACTCTAGCTTGTTTTTGATTGCAGGAATTGAGTGTGTTATAATTGCCCTCAGTTACAGTTGCTCCCAGTCTCCACTGCAGCTGAACTTCTGTCAGTGAAATAACATGTCAGAATAAATGTGTGTAATAAATCCTCATATCGACAGTAAGATCAGTGTGTGTGTGAGTCCTGAGTGACCAGGTGTTTCTGTGCTTTTCTCAACCTTCTCAATTTGTGTTGATTTAAATCAGTCATTTAGTTTTTCGTGTGTCATATCATTATTTTAATTGTTACTATGAAAATTACCTTTCAACTCAAATGATCACACAGCCAATTAATCATTTTCATTTTCCAGCTTATGCAGCCACAGGCCTTTCCAGCATTTTGTGTTCTTCTTTGTTTTTATTGTCACACATTTTAATAATTGTTAAACACGCATACAGTTTTTTTTTAAGTTATAACTTGTTAATAATTTGTTAAAACCTGTAAATGACTCAAAATTTCAAGCTGTTATAGCTCATATTGTTCTACATGCAATTTCATGTCATTTAAGAACAATAGTCTTGTACTTTGTGAAATTTATTTGTCACCGCAAAATGCTAAATGTTGTAAAATGCTAAATGTAAGAAAAATCGTTTAGCATGACATTACAAAAAATGAACTAATAGTTTTGTGTGTGTGTGGTAGGTAGAAAATATAGTTTGTACAGTATAAAAAGCATTACATCTATGGAATGAACCTATAAAACATGCGATCTTCATAAAGATGATACAGTGCAGTTTGGAAAAAGTATTTTTGCCTGGACAGCATGTATATAAAAATAGCAGAGGACCTAGGACAGATCCTTGTGGCACTCCATACTTTACTGGTGATAACTGAGATGACTCCCTGTTTAGATAAACAAAGTGGTAGCGATCGGACAGGTAGAATCTAAACCATCTTAAAGCCTGCTCTTGAATACCCGTATAGTTTTGTAATCAGTCTATAAGTATGTCATGATCTATAGTGTTGAACGCAGCACTAAGATCAAGTAAAACAATGAGATGCAGCCTTGGTCTGACGCAAGAAGCAAGTCATTAATGATTTTAACAAGTGCAGTTTCTGTGCTATGACGGAGCCTGAAACCTGACTGAAATTCTTCATAGAGATCATTTTTTGCAAGAAGGAGCACAATTGAGCAGACACAACGTTTTCTATAGTTTTAGACATAAAAGGAAGATTAGAAATGGGTCTATAATTTGCCAGTTCACTAGGGTCTAGTTGTGGCTTCTTAATAAGAGGCTTAATAACCACCAGTTAATAATATTCTTCTGCTACAGGTAACAGTTCTTTCAGTAATTTAGTGGGTACGGGATCTAATAGGCATGTTGTTGGTTTAGACACAGTGATAAGTTTATTTAGCTCTTCCTGTCCTATAGTTGTAAAGAACTGCAGTTTTTCTTTGGGCGTGGTGAAAGAAGCTGATGTATTAGACACTGTAGAATCTACATTTATTATTGTACTTCTGATGTTATCTATTTTATCAGTGAAGAAATTCATAAAGTCATTACTATTAAACTGTAAGGGAATATTTAGATCGGGTGTTGTCTGGTTATTTGCTAATCTAGCCACTGTGCTAAATAAAAACCTTGGATTGTTTTGGTTATTTTCTATGAGTTTGCGGATATGTTCAGCCCTAGCAGCTTTTAGAGCCTGTCTATATCTGGACATACTGTTTTTCTATGCAGTTCAAGTTTCAAGTTAGTTCTTCTCCATTTGCACTCAAGATTACGATTTCCTTTTTTTGAGAGAATGGGTATTACTTTTGTACCATGGCGCAGTACGTTTTTCTCTAACCTTTTTTTAATTTGATGGGGGCAACAGCTTCTAACGTATTGGAGAAGATGGTGCCCATATTGCTAGTCATTTTGTCTAGATCCTGTGTATTAAGGGGCACACAGAGCAGTTGAGATAAATCAGGCAGGTTATTTGTAAATCTATCTTTGGTGGCTGGAACAATAGTTCTGCCAAGATGATAACGTGGAGCCATATAGTTAATATCAGTAATACGCAGCATGCACAATACAAGGAAATGGTCAGAAAAATTCTCACTTTGATGACGCCAAAGGAGTTTATTAGGTCAGTAAACGCAAGTCCTAACGCATCATTTGTATTATCAGAGTGAATGTTCAAATCTCGGAGCTCATGCTTATAACAGTAGTTTGGTGGAGTAGACTTATTTAGACCAATATAATCATCAGGTTTTAGCCAGGTTACATCAAAACTATTATCTGTAATAATTTCATTTACAATAACTGCTTTGGGTGCGAGTGATTTAGTCTTTAGGAGTCCTGGGTGCACTGGGCCTGTGCAGAGAAACACACCGAGTAGAGGTGGTGGGAGTGTTAGTATCGTGCTGTATACTTACCTCAGACATGTGAGCGTCAGCCCGGAAAGATTTCAGCACAGTTCTCCGCTCTCTCAGCTTGGCCTGCTTCTCCAACAGCTCATACATCTGCTTCTCCATGGCCTCCAGCTCGAGCTGCACCAAGTACAATGGTAATGTGAGTGAATAGAGCTATAAGCTAATAGCGGACTCAGGAAATCCAAATAAAACTAGTGAGAAGGCACTCTGATTGTTTTAGTTGTAAAATACAACAGGGGATATATTCACACGTTATAAGAAACGAAAATGATGGTGTATAAAATTGATTTTGGATTAAAAAACAGACGATAATAAATTAACTTGACGGAGCTCAAACTCACAGGAGGTGGATTCAAACTACCATGGTGTGGATGAAAAGAGAAACACCGTAGGGGTAATCCTGAAGGAAGAGTATGTAAATAGTGTATTGGAGGTGACGAGAGTGTCTGACAGAATGGTGAGTGTAAAGCTGGAAATTGAAGGGGTGATGATAAATGTCATCAGTGTATATGCCCTGCAAGTGGGAAGTGAGATGGAGGAGAAAGAAGATTTTTGGAGTAAGTTGAATGAAGTGGTGGTGAGGGTAACCAAAGAAGAAGTGCTGATTGGAGTGGACTTCAATCGACATGTTGGAGCAGCTGATGAGGAG
This sequence comes from Labeo rohita, assembly GCF_022985175.1. Taxonomy (NCBI): domain Eukaryota; kingdom Metazoa; phylum Chordata; class Actinopteri; order Cypriniformes; family Cyprinidae; genus Labeo; species Labeo rohita. The sequence goes on from NC_066870.1 coordinate 39,401,491, forward strand.
GTGATGGGTGGTTGACGCTGTCAAAGAAAGGAATGTGGAAGGGCAGATGGTGGTAGATTTTGCAAAAAGAATGGAAATGGCAGTGATAAATACATATTTTAAGAAGAAAGAGAAGCACAGGGTGACGTTTAAGAGCAGAGGAAGGTGCACAAAGGTGGACTATGTCCTCTGTAGGAGCTGCAAACTGCAGGAGATCAATGACTGTAAGCGTATGACAAGCTGTATGAGAAGTTAAACACTGAGGAAGGGGAAAAGGACCTGTACCGATTGGCCAGACACAGGGATAGAGCTGGAAAGGATGTGCTACAGGTTAGGGTGATAAAGGATGCAGTTGGAAATGTGCTGACAAGTGAGGAGATTGTGTTGAGAAGAGTATTTTGAGGAACTGGTGAATGTAGAAAATGAAAGAGAGAGAAGGTTGGGTGATGTGGAAATAGTGAATCAGAAAGTTCAGGGGATTAGTGAGGATGAAGTGAGGGCAGATATGAAGAGTGGAAAGGTGGTTGGTCCAGATGAGATACCAGTGGAGGCATGGAGATGGTGAGCAGCAGCATGGGTTTATTCCAGGAAAGAGCACCACGGCTACAATGTTTGTTTTGAGAGTGTTGTTGAAGTAAAGAGAAGGCCAGATAGAATTGCATTGCGTGTTTGTGGATTTAGAGAAAGCTTATCACAGGATGCCGAGAGAAGAGCTGCTCTTCTCTCTTAGGCCTTTCTTGTTTGCAGTGGTGATGGACAGTGTAAAACAGTTCGTAGAACGGAAAGAAGGAGGCAGGAACCGGCGAACATTTAAACACTTTAATAATAAATTAAACAAACACAAAAGTAAAGCAGCAGCCCCTCATGGTCGACTGCCGCACACAAAACACAAACACATTGTCATTATACTACACTGGCCTTGTTCCGTTTCCACGGCTGTTGGCCCCGCCCCACTCGTTACATACCCCTATCGCCCCTTGCAGGCCTAGGGGTACCCTCGAGAGTGCGCTCTACTCCCCCCACTCCCAGGGGGGCCGTCAGGGCGGCCGCGGTGTACCTGGTGGTAAGGACAGACAAGGCGAGAGAAAAGGGGACGGAAGGCTGACGAGAGACAGAGATGAGAGAGGGGAGAGAGGAAAATAAAAAAGAAGAAGCTCTTGGTCCGATTGCCGGACACACTGTCGCTCGGTCCTCAACCAGCCGAGGCTCTCACTCGTGGTGCCATGCGGTGGTACTGGACATCCTCTGGTGGACGGCTCGACATTCCTCCACCTCCCGGCGGACAGCAATGGCTCCTCCGGTTTGAGGGCAGCCGGCAGCGAGTCCCCCGTTCCCTGCTCTTCCCCAAACATGGCGAATGGCGCCGACTCCTCCGCTCCCTCTCGGATGGCAGCCACCCCTCCTTGACCCAGAGCACAGCAGCGAGCCTTCCGTTCCACCTGTTGTACAGTCGTTCCAGCACCACCGTCTCGGGCAGCCACTGGCGGTCTCTGCTCCTTAATGCTGCCCAACCTTCTCAGCACCGTGAACCCCATCAGCAGCGAGGGCTCTCAGACAGCATGTCCCTCCTTCCTCCCGGGTTTCGGCACCAACGTAAAACAGTTCGTAGAATGGGAAGAAGGAGGTGGGAACCGGCGAACATTTAATCACCTTAATAATAAAATAAACTAACACAAAAGTAAAGCTGCAGCCCCTCACGGACGGCTGCCGCACACAAAACAAAATTAATATCCAGGCCTGGTCCTCTCTCGTCTTCCACTGTCGTCGCTCCTCCTTTTATCCTTCTGGAGCTCCTCCATGGGACTCGAGACTGGTGAGTGGCGCAGGTGTCGCTCATTATCATTATACTCCACCGGCCTTGTTCCGTTCCCACGGCTCTTGGCCCCGTGCCACTCGTCACAGACAGGTTGATGGATGGGATTAGGAAGGAACCCCTACGGACCATGACTTTCACAGATGATATTGTGATTTGTAGCGAGAGTAGGGAACAGGTGGAGGTGAGTTTGGAGAGGTGGAGGTATGCACTGGAGAGAAGGGGAATGAAAGTCAGTAGAAAGAGGAGAAAGACAGATTACATGTGCATAAACGGGAGAAAGGGAAGCAGAATGGTGCAGTTACAAGGAACAGACGTGGTGCAGGTGGATTAATTTAAATACTTTGGGGTCAGTTGTCCAAAGTAATGGAGAGTGTGGTAAAAAAGTAAAAAACCAAAAGTACCTGCAAGAGTGAAAGGTAATATTTACAAGACAGTAGTGAGACCAGCTATGTTGTATGGCTTGGAGGCAGTGGCACTGAAAAAAAGACAGGAGAAGGAGCTGGAGGTGGCAGAGTTAAAGATGCTGTGATTTTCTTTGGGAGTGACGAGGATGGACAGGATCCGAAATGAGCATTTTAGAGGGGCAGCGCAAGTAGAACAGTTTGTAGACAAAGTGAGAGAGGCAAGACTAAGATTGTTTGGGCATGTGCAGAGAAGGGATGCAAGGTATGTTGGGAGAAGAGTGTTGAGGATGGAGCCACCGGGCAAGAGGAGAAGAAGAAGACTAAAGTGGAGGTTCATGGATGTGGTGATGGGGGACATATGGATGGTTGGTGTGACAGAGGAAGATGCAGAGGATGGACCAAAATGAAGACGGATAATCCGCTGTGGTGACACCTAGAAGCTGAAAGAGGAAGATGAAGAAGAGTTACATTAAATTGTAAATTAGTCTAAGTTAAATCCAAAAATAAGACTGATTAGCCCTTTGCTAATTGTTAGTTGGTCAAATTCATACTTAAGACACAGTCTTAACATACAGGCTAAGTTTATGCAACTGACCCCAGGCAGTAAAAGGTGCCTTCCATGCCACCACCCCAGACGGGGGAAATCAGCAGAGTTTTTAACATTCACTGTGCTCAGAGGCATCATATCTTTCATAAAGTAACAGTGCTTGATACATGTACAATAATAAAACTGAATTTCCATACAGGGAGAGTGGTAGGGAACGCATTATAGGTCTATAATGATAAAACACACCTGAATCAACTAGTCAAGGTCTTTGCGTTTACTTTATTAACAGTCAGGTGCATTAAAACTAAACTAGACACTCTAAGTAAGTTACCATGCGCATTTACATGCCATTCATTATGGATAAAGATGAGTTTGCCTCCTGGCGCAGAAATAAAAATAAAAAATATAAATAAATAATAATAATAAATCAATAAAATAAAATCAATAAATTCAATAATGGAGCCAGATCACGTAAACTGTTAAGACTGGCTACAGTAATATCAGCGTCAGGTAAGATTACTTACCTTCATTTCTGCACTCAATTACATAATGTTTTAATTACGTATGTACCCTTATGAACATTAAGTATGCAAAGCAATATGCAATGCATGCGTACAAAGCATGTGATCTCTGTAATGCCCAGATGTACAAAACAGACCCTCCCATCTCTATAATAAACAAGTAGATATTAGTCCCATTCAAATCGGTACTTGTAATCACATATGTTGGGTGATAAGACCTGTAACTAAAACATTGCTTAGAAAATTAGTCCCATCCAAATAGGGCTAAAGAGGAACCTCCTTTACAGACTTACAGACACGCCTGTTTTACACACGTCACTCAAACACAGAACCAGGAAAGTATTTAAACTCATCAGTGCATAGAAAGAGAAACTGAAGTGTAGTTGAGCTGTTGTGTGTTTGTGTCTCTGTATTCATGCAGTAAAATGGCAGAAGCCAGAATTTCAGTGGATCAGAATGAGTTCTTGTGTGCAGTGTGTCTGGATCTCCTGAAGGATCCAGTGGCCATTCCCTGTGGACACAGTTACTGTAAGGGCTGTATTACAAAATGCTGGGATCAGGAGGATCAGATGAGAGTCTACAGCTGCCCTCAGTGCAGACAGACCTTCAGACCAAGACCTGCTTTAGCTAGAAACACCATCTTGGCTGAAATGGTGGAGAAACTGAAGAAGACCAAACTTCCTGCTGACTGTTACGCTGGAGCTGGAGATGTGCAGTGTGACGTCTGTACTGGAAGAAAATACAAAGCCGTCAAGTCCTGTCTGATGTGTCTGGAATCTTACTGTCAAACTCATTTTGTCCGTCATGAGGAGTTTCATTCACGTAAGCCACACAAAGTGACTGATGCCACTGGACGACTGCAGGAGATGATCTGCCAGAAACACGAGAAGATCCTTGAGGTTTTCTGTCGCACTGACCAGAAATGTATATGTGTGCTGTGTACGATGGACGAACATAAAAACCACGACACTGTATCAGCTGCAGCACAGAGGACAGAGAAACAGGTATTTAAAACTAGACACTGATGAAATATAATTCATGTCTGATGATTGTAATCGATTATCCCTTCTGGAGTTTGAACCTACAGCCACTGTTTATCAGTTCAGATAAGTAACCTTTAAACTGCCTCACCCTACATTTACTGGATTCATCTGTTCACATGATGATTTAGTGTCAGTAGTTTTCTGTGACTTTCACTATAATCCATTTGTCCTGCAGAAGCAGCTGAAGGAGACGCAGAAGACGTTCCAGCAGAGAATCCAGCAGAGAGAGAAAGATCTTCAGCAGCTGAGAGAGGCTGTGGAGTCTCATAAGGTGAGTCTGGAGAAGAAGAGAAGTTTGTCTCAGTCTCAGTTCAGACTCTCTTGTCTCTTTCAGTCCCACTGAAGCCTGAATCACTGTGTGTCCTAACAGCGCTCTGCACAGACAGCAGTGGAGGACAGTGAGAGGATCTTTACTGAGCTCATCCGCTCCATTGAGAGAAGCCGCTCTGAGCTGATACAGATGATCAGAGATCAGGAAAAGCGAGCGGTGAGTCGAGCTGAAGGACGACTGGAGCGACTGGAGCAGGAGATCAATGATCTGAGGAGGAGAGACGCTGAGCTGGAGCAGCTTTCACACACACAGGATCACATCCAGTTCCTGCAGGTAACAGAGATCTAGAAACAGTTTCAGATTCAGAAACATTTTTTACTCAACAGCCATATGCAAACTGAAGTTTTTCCTGAACTCTGCCTTGTCCCGTTTGTCTTTCTTCATAGCCACCTTTACAATCTTGAAAGGATGGACTGTGCCATACTACTGCAATAAAATGCACAAGTCTCTTTAACATTGTTTCTTTTAGGACTAATCTCATTTTTTATGTATACTTATTTATATATGTGTGGTTTTATGAGTGTGAATGTAGATTGATATAGTTTCATTTCTACGAGAGTTACGCAATTTCGTTGTATGCTACATGCAATGACAATAAAGGTATTCTATTCTATTCTATTCTATTCTATCATCTTCTTCTGATAGAGACTCACTTTAAAAATCATTTCTCTCAGCTCTTTCTTCTGGAAGATATATTTAGCTGTCAAACAGCACTAGCGCCACCAACAGTTCAAAACTTCAACAACATTTCAGCTTTATTACATCAAATGTTGGTGCAGGTTATTGGGTGAAGTGTGGAGCTGATGAGTTTTGATTTCTGTTTTCTGTAGAGTTTCCAGTCTCTCTCAGCACCTCCTGAATCTACAGACGTCAGTGTCAATCCCTTTAGTTCTTTCGTCTCTTTTGATGATCTGAGAGCATCTGTCCGTCAGCTAAGAGACAAACTGGAGGATTTCTGCAAAGAGGAGCTCAAGAAGATCTCAAACAGAGGTAAAGTCCTGGAGATTCATCTGCTCTCAGAAACGAGTCCATCATCATCTCATATCATGGAGAACATCATATTAGAAATGTGGGTAACGCTTTAGATTACAACCCGCAAAGAACTACGTAAGTAAACTGAATTTACGGTGTATGTTTCTGTAATTATAGTGTACCTATAAAGAACGTACATGTAGGTATAAGGGAACAATATGTTATATTTGGGTAATAAGGGGATAACAAACCAGATATTCAACCTGCAAAGAACTACATAAGTATACTGAATTTACGGTGTACGTTTCTGTAATTATAGTGTACCTATTAGTACGTATGTGTGTAGGTATAATAGAACAATAGGCTATGTTACGTTTTGGTAATTCGGGGGGTAACAACCAGATATACAACCTGCAAAGAACTGCGCTAGTAAACTGAAGTTACAGTGTATGTTTCGCATTTATATTGTACCTACGTGTAAGTATAAGGGAGCAATATGTTACGTTTGGGTAATAAGGGGGTAGCAAACAGATATACAAATAATTTATAATGGAATTACTTAAAAACTTAACAGGTACCTATTCTATTAAATCGTAAGTTTGGTGTATCTATACGTAAGCTTTTTAAAATTACTGGGAAATTATACTCTTGTTCCATGTAGTTACAGGGTAAGTGTGCCCTCTGCGGGCTGTAAATTAAAGTGGCGATTGTTCCCCCTTGTTCAAGGAAGTTACAGGGTAAGTAAGTAAAAATATTTTTTTATAGTCGCTAATCCCACTTCTACCTCTAAACCTAACGTTAACTATGACTGAACAGTAATAAAAATATTAAAAAAACAGGAAAGTGCAATCACAATCATTTATTTATTGCAAAAATGTCAACAGCCATACAAAAAAGTAATCCAAATAACGATGCGTTTGCAGCCGCAGTCCTCTCTGGCGGAATACAGTAGGTTTGAGGTGCAGTAGGATGAGAGCAGAATTTAAATTGTTAATCGCTGAAAATATTATCCAGATTATTGTCTTGATCCACTCAGGAAGGCGCCCGCGCGTCATTCCAACACATCTCACCAGAAACACGGCATGTCGTAATCTGTGACGAATGCAGGCGAGAGCCAATGAACGTCCGATTTTCCTGTTGCAAAATGCACTTTAGCACGGGTTTATGGCTGTTGCTGCTGGACTCGCTGCTAGAGATTGAGATGAAGATCGCCGGACAAAGCCTTGAATTTGGTTCTGGTCCTCGCAAATCGTATGGATTCTGAAGATCTGGGTTACAGCACACAAATAAAATGGTTTAATTTGTAATTATGATGTGTGTTCGGTGTATTTTATGGTTCTATTGTTAGTCACAGCATGTTAGAGAAAACGCCTTTGTGTTCCACCACGGCAAACGAAGTTAATATTACATGAATGATTAAACGATTGCAGAAATATTATTTATTTTAAGGGTTTAACGTGTAGTCATGATAACATTATGTAGACCTATTCTTGGAAACGAGCTGGCAACAGAAATCACACAGAACAGAATGAAATGTTATAATTTCATATGAAGTAAACGTTAAATGTTTAGATGATGTAAATATGTCAGTATTGTACATTTAGTGTCTGTAAAAATGTAAATAAATGTACATTTTGTAGAACCACATTTTACGTCACGTTGTTATATGTATTGTACCCTGTAACTTCGTTGAACAAGAGGGGAACAATCGCCACTTTAATTTACAGCCCGCAGAGGGCACACTTACCCTGTAATTACATGGAACAAGAGTATAATTTCCCAGTAATTTTAAAAAGCTTACGTATAGATACACCAAACTTACGATTTAATAGAATAGGTACCTGTTAAGTTTTTAAGTAATTCCATTATAAATTATTTGTATATCTGTTTGCTACCCCCTTATTACCCAAACGTAACATATTGCTCCCTTATACTTACACGTAGGTACAATATAAATGCGAAACATACACTGTAACTTCAGTTTACTAGCGCAGTTCTTTGCAGGTTGTATATCTGGTTGTTACCCCCGAATTACCAAAACGTAACATAGCCTATTGTTCTATTATACCTACACATACGTACTAATAGGTACACTATAATTACAGAAACGTACACCGTAAATTCAGTATACTTATGTAGTTCTTTGCAGGTTGAATATCTGGTTTGTTATCCCCTTATTACCCAAATATAACATATTGTTCCCTTATACCTACATGTACGTTCTTTATAGGTACACTATAATTACAGAAACATACACCGTAAATTCAGTTTACTTACGTAGTTCTTTGCGGGTTGTAATCTAAAGCGTTACCGAAATGTGTTAGGAATGGATGCAGGATCATGAGAATCACACTGTTCATGTCTGTTGATTTCCACAGTCACATTCACCAACATTGTTCCCAGGACCAGGAACCAGGACTTCCTACAATGTAAGTCAGTAAGAAAACAAGCAGAAAAACTCACTGAGTGTGTTCATGTTCTTCCTGTAGAAGGTGAAAGAAGAGTTTTATAATTGATGATGTAAATGATGATTTGCACAGGATATCTGCTCATCTGTACTGACACACTGATGATACACTGAACATGAAGAGTTCAGCTACATGAAAACATCAAACAGATTCATAATTCCTGATTCTGATGTGTTTTCTCTCCATCAGATTCCCATCAGCTCACTCTGGATCTGAACACACTGAATAAACGCCTCCGTCTGTCTGAAAGAAACAGAGTGATTACTCACACTTACACAGAGCTGCCGTATCCTGATCATCCAGACAGATTTGATCATTATTCTCAGGTGTTGTGTAGAGAGAGTGTGTGTGGACGCTGTTTCTGGGAGCTGCAATGGAGTGGGATTGGTGTGTTTATATCAGTGTCATATAAGAGCATCAGCAGGAAGGGATCGGGTAAACAGTGTTGGTTTGGATTTAATGATCAGTCGTGGAGTTTGGAGTGCTCTCCCTCCAGTTACTCATTCAGACACAATAACATAGAGACTGTTCTCCCTGTGAAGCCCATCAGCAGTAGAATAGGAGTGTTTGTGGATCACAGTGCAGGAACTCTGTCCTTCTACAGCGTCTCTGACACAATGAGCCTCATCCACACAGTCCAGACCACATTCACTCAGCCGCTCTATCCTGGGTTTTGGGTTGGTTCTGGATTAGTGAGACTCTGTTGATGAATCAGAATAGATTGATGAGAGATTCTACCCATAATGCTTTGAGCTGATGATGAATCAGTAACAGTGAGATGTTATAGAGTCTCTTGTTTTCTCTTCATGACATTAATACTGCAGCTGAACTTCTGAAAAAATGTGTGTAATAAATCCTCATATAGACAGTAAGATCAGTGTGTGTGTGTGAGTCCTGCTTAGTGACCACGTGTTCAGTTTTGTAGCAAATTAGCTCGAAAGGGAAATGTATATAAATAGCTGCAATTAATTACAATGAATTATAATTATTTATATCAGCTGTTAGTAGTAACTGTAAGCAGAATTAAATTGCCATCAACTAATCTATTCATCCAGCGAACATTCAGTGCAATTTCATATCAACTCTAAAAAAGAATATTTTCGTGGCCACACAAAATCACTTTCTTACAGTACTAATGTATTAGAGCATGTAGCTGGACCGGATCATAAAAGGGACATTATTTACAAGCGGTGACAGAATCAGAAACTCATGCAAATTTGTGCACAAGAGTTTTATTAACTAAGCACTACATTTATTAACTGCTACACTACACACATAACTAATCTAAACAAACAAACATACAATCACTCATACATAGGGGAAGGGAAAGTGAGACTGGGTGAATGAAGCCATTAGAGAAACAAGGAATGAAGCTATGAAAGGTAGTCAGTTACCCTTTGAATGAAACCATTTTACAGCAGGGTCTACAGCTTATACTAAACCTCTGTTTTGTTTAGTTATATGTACGATACTTGCATTGCCTTGGTCACTGACGAGTGTCCGGATGCAGTCTCGGATTAAAGTCTTTCGAGGTTTCGAGGTTTGGATTTGCGTTCACGTTCTTTTGGGTTTGAAGAGTGATGAGCTCCAAAGATGTTATTTTGAGGCTGTGGTGATTGGGGGTTTCTTCCCAGGTGGAAAATGAAGAGAGAAGAGCACAGATCTTGAGAGACATCAGCTGAAATCTGAGGATCTTTGGTGAATTGAAAGACAAGGCTGAAGCCTGGCACAAACATAGGGGTCCAGAAGAGTTCTAGCTCAGAATCCTCTCAGATGGAGGCGGTCACTGATGTGAGGCCTTTTTAAGTTGTGTCGAGGTCACACCTCTGGGGGAATCGAAGAACCAATGGAGATTTACACTTTCAAAGACAAATATACAAAAACAGTAATAATATACACAATGACCTGGGGCTAACTGTGATAGGAAGGTCAAAGAAAGGTTTGTCTATGAATTAATGAAAGTCATATCCTACAGCAGTATGTGTCTGTTTTAGAGAGAATTAAGTAGGGTGGGGGGTTTCTCTACATACTTTTACGTCATAAAGTTTATCTGGTCTTGCTGAAGTGTCCTGGTTGCCCACAAGTATTGTAATACCAGTAAATTTTGACCTGAGGGGGACATTTTTTGGTCCCCATGAGGAAAAAAAAAGTATAAATCACACATCATGAAGTGTTTTGAGAATCTGTAAATGCCTGTATTTTTACGGGGTTAAGGGGGTAGGGTTAGGGTAAGGAGATAAAACCATTAACACTATGGAATAAACCCATAAAACATGGAAACCCAATGTGTGTGTGTGTGTGTGTGTGGTCTTGGTATTCCCTGCGTTATGGTGACCTTTTTGGGACATTTTGCTCTCCATGTGGAAATAATCATTGGAAATGTTCACAAATCATACAGAATTATCTTTTTTGAACATCTAAAAATTAGGACATTAGGCATAGAGATAGAGTAAGGGGATAGAAACATCTCAGTTATTTATGTAACCCTTGTTAGAATGGGAACAGAGATGTTAAGTCAATTCTGATGTTTGGGGTCTCATTTGGGAGCCCATTCACCTCTGAGTAGAGAGAGAAACGCCTAATGAACACTGGCAAGTGGAATTTACATGTTCATTCATTCCCCACTACATATGGGCATTTAAGATCCACTCATTCAGGTTTGTGCTGAGGGACTAAGAGCACGTTCTGCTCATTCAAGGTTGAGGGCAGGGTGGAGGCCCACATTCATAACCAAGATGTTCCCTTTTAGTCAGTCACATTCAATGTTACATCGATATTGGCGTATGGGGTCGCTATTGAAAGCAACACAACCACTGAACTGTGGTGCTGGCAAGTAAAAGTGTGCCTAGAGAATACACATATGGACTAACTGACAGGACAGTACTACGTATGGCATGAGTACAGATGGAACTACTACCAATGCAGGGTCGGACAGAAGGAATTTTGTCAAGGGAAACCATAGCATGACAAAATACACATACAGGGATACCCAAGAGGAATCTCACATATGGGCACCTAGCCCACTACAGGTGATGATCTAACAGGTATACAACTCAAGTACTGGAACTGGCACCAGACCGCTCCACTGACATTGTAAAAAAAAAAAAACCTTGTAAGGACTGAGTCTGCCTCTCTTGAGGGCAGAGCTTGCAAGTCCATCACCTGTTCCCGGAAGGGAGTGATGAGACTTTTGGGCACATATCCAGGCTAGGGTCTCAAGATCACGTGAGAGTCAGTCGGCCCAAATTCTCTGCATGTTTTTTTGACCGAAAATTCCTGTAGGTCCCCCGATGGATGAGAGCAATTTCAGGAGCACTGTCTTAAAAGGCAGAATCTTAAGCTCATCTGACTCAAGTGGACAGCCTCTACTCCAGCCTCTCTTGCAGAAAGGAAAGCACAAAACTTTAGGCAACACAACTTAACGGACAGACTCTACTTCAGTACATAAGCCTGATTGCTAGAGCCAGCTCTGATCTGAGTGATCGTGTCTGTCACTGCCTGTGATTGGCCACTTAAGTCTTCACTGTGCCATCCAGGAGTCACACGTGGAGGTTCCACAGATATAGATGCAGGTGCTATACGTGCCCACCTCTGAGAAAGGAAGTTCTTCCCCAGAAGAATATGCCAGGGAGGGGCTGTCGTGAGGAGCTTCAGGTCAGAAAACAGCTGGCAGTGGGAGGATTCCTGGGAAGCGAAAAGGTCTGCCTGGGTTTCCCAGAATTGACTCCAGATCAGGACCACCTGAGAACAGATTCTCCATTCTCCTGGCAGTTGTTATCTCCACATACCCATTAGCCACCCCACCATCAAGGGCAGTGAGAATGGGAGAGCTCTAGCATGACCAAGGAAGATTGTATAAAAAGGTGGTCATCTATTTTTTTTTCTGCAAGACTGGCCATAATTTTTTTTTTAATTCAATTACATTAGATTAAGTAGACAAGTCAAAGTTGAATACAAAAATAAGACTTGATTACCATTTTGCTAACTCCTAGTTGGTCAAACTTTACATTACACACAGTTTTGACCAATCTCCTGTTAATCTTGAGTACCTATAGAATACTATTGCATCATTTATATCTTCAAAGAGTCTTCAGATTTATCAGATTTCATAAAGAAATATACAGCTTTATGCATCAGAAATTTTTTACTTACCACCTGCAGTTTTGACTCATGGCCAGGATCTTTTATCGCTGAGACCACTCCATCTTCCAGTATCAAACAATGTGTAAATCCACCGTCAAACTGGGCCTTGTTTATAAAATATTAATCAATAAAATGAACGGGAACAAACAATCACACTTGCGAAAATCTGTTGCTGTGCCGGAAAAACATACTCCATCCACTGTTAATCCTGGGTTCTCTGGTAAGCTGAACAAGGTTATCTTTCCCTCACATCCAAAACACATTTCTTTTGGGGCATTCTTCTCGAGCAAGTCCTATGTAGCGCAACGTCCACTGTGCTCAAAGGCTTCATGTTTTTACTATTAAGTAAAAGTGCTTGATGTATTTAAAATAATACAATTGTACATGTCCTTACAGTGAGAGTGGTAGAGAATGTATCATAGGCCTATAATCATAAAACTCAACTAGTTTCAAGGTCAATTTAAAACAGTCAGGAGTGTTGAAACTAAACTCAGTAAAAGCAGAAATGGGTAACTGCTTTACAGACACGCCTGTTTTACACACTTCTCTCAAACACAGAACCAGGAAACTATTTCAACTCAGCAGTTGAGGGAAAGAGAAACTGAAGTGTAGTTGAGCTGTTGTGTGTTTGTGTCTCTGTATTCATGCAGTAAAATGGCAGAAGCCAGAATATCAGTGGATCAGAATGAGTTCTCGTGTCCAGTGTGTCTGGATCTCCTGAAGGATCCAGTGGCCATTCCCTGTGGACACAGTTACTGTAAGGGCTGTATTACAAAATGCTGGGATCAGGAGGATCAGATGAGAGTCTACAGCTGCCCTCAGTGCAGACAGACCTTCAGTCCAAGACCTGCTTTAGCTACAAACACCATCTTGGCTGAAGTGGTGGAGAAACTGAAGAAGACCAAACTTCCTGCTGACTGTTACGCTGGAGCTGGAGATGTGCAGTGTGACGTCTGTACTGGAACAAAATACAAAGCCGTCAAGTCCTGTCTGATGTGTCTGGAGTCTTACTGTCAAACTCATTTTGAGCAGCATGAGGAGTTTCGCTCAGGAAAACGACACAATGTGACTGATGCCACTGGACGACTGCAGGAGATGATCTGCCAGAAACATGAGAAGATCCTTGAGGATCCTTGAGGATTTTCTGTCGCACTGACCAGAAATGTATATGTGTGCTGTGTACGATGGATGAACATAAAAACCACGACACTGTATCAGCTGCAGCACAGAGGACAGAGAAACAGGTATTTAAAACTAGACACTGATGAAATATTGCTGACACTCTATGCTTCATCATAATTCATATTTCATGATTGTAATCAATTATCAGTTCTCGAGTTCAGATAAGTACCTTTAAACCTTTAAACCTCACCCTACATTTACTGGATTCATCTGTTCACATGATGATTTAGTGCCAGTAGTTTTCTGTGACATTCACTATCATCCGTAGCAGCTGAAGGAGACGCAGAAGACGTTCCAGCAGAGAATCCAGCAGAGAGAGAAAGATCTTCAGCAGCTGAGAGAGGCTGTGGAGTCTCATAAGGTGAGTCTGGAGAAGAAGGGAAGTTTGTCTCAGTCTCAGTTCAGACTCTCTTGTCTCTTTCAGTCCCACTGAAGCCTGAATCACTGTGTGTCCTAACAGCGCTCTGCACAGACAGCAGTGGAGGACAGTGAGAGGATCTTTACTGAGCTCATCCGCTCCATTGAGAGAAGCCGCTCTGAGCTGATACGGCTGATCAGAGATCAGGAAAAGCGAGCGGTGAGTCGAGCTGAAGGACGACTGGAGCGACTGGAGCAGGAGATCAATGATCTGAGGAGGAGAGACGCTGAGCTGGAGCAGCTTTCACACACACAGGATCACATCCAGTTCCTGCAGGTAACAGAGATCTAGAAACAGTTTCAGATTCAGAAACATTTTTTACTCAACAGCCATATGCAAACTGAAGTTTTTCCTGAACTCTGCCTTGTCCCGTTTGTCTTTCTTCATAGCCACCTTTACAATCTTGAAAGGATGGACTGTGCCATACTACTGCAATAAAATGCACAAGTCTCTTTAACATTGTTTCTTTTAGGACTAATCTCATTTTTTATGTATACTTATTTATATATGTGTGGTTTTATGAGTGTGAATGTAGATTGATATAGTTTCATTTCTACGAGAGTTACGCAATTTCGTTGTATGCTACATGCAATGACAATAAAGGTATTCTATTCTGTTGTATTCTATTCTATCATCTTCTTCTGATAGAGACTCACTTTAAAAATCATTTCTCTCAGCTCTTTCTTCTGGAAGATATATTTAGCTGTCAAACAGCACTAGCGCCACCAACAGTTCAAAACTTCAACAACATTTCAGCTTTATTACATCAAATGTTGGTGCAGGTTATTGGGTGAAGTGTGGAGCTGATGAGTTTTGATTTCTGTTTTCTGTAGAGTTTCCAGTCTCTCTCAGCACCTCCTGAATCTACAGACGTCAGTGTCAATCCCTTTAGTTCTTTCGTCTCTTTTGATGATCTGAGAGCATCTGTCCGTCAGCTAAGAGACAAACTGGAGGATTTCTGCAAAGAGGAGCTCAAGAAGATCTCAGACAGAGGTAAAGTCCTGGAGATTCATCTGATGAGTCCATCATCATCTCATATCATGGAGAACATCATATTAGAAATGTGTTAGGAATGGATGCAGGATCATGAGAATCACACTGTTCATGTCTGTTGATTTCCACAGTCACATTCAACAACATTGTTCCCAGGACCAGGAACCAGGACTTCCTACAATGTAAGTCAGTAAGAAAACAAGCAGAAAAACTCACTGAGTGTGTTCATGTTCTTCCTGTAGAAGGTGAAAGAAGAGTTTTATAATTGATGATGTAAATGATGATTTGCACAGGATATCTGCTCATCTGTACTGACACACTGATGATACACTGAACATGAAGAGTTCAGCTACATGAAAACATCAAACAGATTCATAATTCCTGATTCTGATGTGTTTTCTCTCCATCAGATTCCCATCAGCTCACTCTGGATCTGAACACACTGAATAAACACCTTTGTCTGTCTGAGAACAACAGAGTGATTACTCACACTTACACAGATCAGTCGTATCCTGCTCATCCAGACAGATTTGATGAGTGGTATCAGGTGTTGTGTAGAGAGAGTGTGTGTGGACGCTGTTACTGGGAGCTGCAATGGAGTGGATGTGTGTATATATCAGTGTCATATAAGAGCATCAGCAGTAGAATAGGGAGTGTTTGTGGATCACAGTGCAGGAACTCTGTCCTTCTACAGCGTCTCTGACACAATGAGCCTCATCCACACAGTCCAGACCACATTCACTCAGCCGCTCTATCCTGGGTTTTGGGTTGGTTCTGGATTAGTGAGACTGTGTTGATGAATCAGAATAGATTGATGAGAGATTCTACCCATAATGCTTTGAGCTGATGATGAATCAGTAACAGTGAGATGTTATAGAGTCTCTTGTTTTCTCTTCATGACATTAATACTGCAGCTGAACTTCTGTCAGTGAAATAACATGTCAGAATAAATGTGTGTAATAAATCCTCATATAGACAGTAAGATCAGTGTGTGTGAGTCCTGCTGAGTGACCATGTGTTTCTGTGCTTTTTTCTGTTTGTGTTAATGAAATCAGTCATTTAGTTTTTAATGTAGTGTTACGTCATTATTTTTTATTATTACTCTCAAAATTAACTTTCAGTTCAAATGATGACACACACTCAATAAATCATTTATTCACCTTACATAGATTGTGTAGTTCTTTTGTCTTCTGTTTTTTTTTTAATTGTCATGCATTTAAATGTTAAACATATTTAATTGTTAACTGTAAAAATTATTATTTTCAAGTCACAGCTTGTTAATAATTTGTGTTAAAACATCTAAATAACATGAAATTTCAAGCTGTTATAACTCATATTATTCTACAAGCAATTTCATGTCATTTAAGGTAAAATCTCTTGTAATTTTTTTAAACTTCATTGGTCTCATCGTTGTGCTTAATGTAAGACACATCATTTAGCATGACATTTAAAAATGAACAAATAGTTTTGTGTGTGTGTGTGTGTGTGTGTGTGTGTACTTGTTTTTGCTACATTGTGGGGACCAAATGTCCCCACAAGGATAGTAAAACCTGAAATTTTTGACATTGTGGGGACCGGCTTGAGGTCCCTATGGGTACAAAAGCTTATAAATCATACAGAATGAGATTTTTTGAGAAAGTAAAAATGCAGAAAGTTTTCTGTAAGGGTTAGGTTTAGGGGTAGGGTTAGGGTAAGGGGATAGAAAATACAGTGTGGACAGTATAAAAACCATTGCACCTATGGAGAGTCCCCACAAAGATAATAAACCAGACATGTGTGTGTGTGCCTGGTATTTATCATGTTATGGGGGACCAAATGTCCCCACAAGGATAGTAATACCAGTAAATTTTGACTTTTTAGGGACATGTTTTAGGTCCCCATGAGGAAACAGGCTTATAAATCATGTAGAATGTGGTGGTGGTGTTTTGTTTGTTTGTTTTTAAACCCTCTAGGTCTTGTAAATTCACTGTAAACCACAGCTTCACAGGGCTTATTGCTTTTATAAAACGGTTATTATTATTAGTGAAATATTAGTTTAAATATTATCTTTATTTGTACTAATACCTATTTTGTGTTTATATCTCATTTTAAAGGTTATCAGCCGCCTTCTACTTCAACTACTGCAATTGTAAGCTACTGTACCATTGCTTCTACTATTGCTTTGCGAAGCCTTTGCAAACTGTGCTTGACGAATTTATAAGAATATATTCACAATAATAAAATTTCCTTACAGTGAGAGTGGTGGGGAATTTATAGCCATAAACTCATAGCTTAATAGAGGCCGGCAGGACAAAGCTGCCAGTAACCAAACAATTAGAAATGAATGCACATAAATATATTTGTTTATTTAAACTACACTGACCAAAATTATAAACGCAACACTGTTCTCTCAAATATTGTTGACAAATCTGTCTAAATCTGTGTTAGTGAGCACTTCTCCTTTGCTGAGATAATCCATCCACCTCACAGCGTCTTGATATGTCACACCTGTGAGATGGATGGATTATCTCAGAAAAGGAGAAGTGCTCACTAACACAGATTTAGACAGATTTGTCAACAATATTTAAAAGAAATACGCCTTTTGTGTACATAAAAAAAGTCTTCGATCTTTGAGTTCAGCTCATGAAAAATGGGGACAAAAACAAAAGTGTTGCGTTTATCATTTTGGTCAGTGTAATTAAAACAGTTTTAGTAACAGTTTTATTGAACTTAATACGCCTAACTGAACAAAACCTACAAGGTGTATGACTCCAAAATGGGTAAAATCTGTCTTGATTCAGTAGTCGCCCAACTGACTGAAGTGGCAGATCAGCTGACCTATCAGTGAATTCATTATTAATTTAACAACGTTTAAATCATTAACTGCTTCAAAATGCATGCTGTTAATGAAATCATTGTTGAAACATTTGCAGTTAGCTTATTGTATGAATTAAAACAATTAAACAACATAATTACATAAACAGTAAATACAGGGTGAATTAAGGTATATGTGTATACAAAGCATAAATCTTCATTCAGATTTCAGAAAGTCATTTGTAATATATACGTTGAGGATCTCGACCATCTGATGTTTATCATGTTCATCTGATGTTCACCACTGTGATGAATATGATACGTAACTATTTAATTTGCAGGGGAAATTCACATTAAATAAGCATTGACACACATAGGATGTTTGTGTTGTACAGGAATACTTTAGATATAAAAACACTGATTCTGCTAGACATTTGTCAGTACTGAGGTTTTTGAAGCGGTTCAACTTAAAGGTGAGCTATTATGCCCTTTTTTACAAGATGTAAAATAAGTCTTTGATGTCTCCAGAGTGTGTATGACAAGTTTTGGTTCAAAATACCTGACAGATCATTTTTTTATAGCTTGTTAAAATTACCACTTTTGGGGTATGAGCCAAATCGTGACGTTTTTGTGTTTGTCCCTTTAAATGCAAATGAGCTGGTGCTCCCGCCCGCTTTTCAGAAGTGGGCGGAGCTTCAAGAGCCAACAAAAATAAAACAGCACAATCTCACACACTGAAAATGTCAGAAACTCTCAGTAGTGGTGTTCAGACTCATATGTTTAAAGCGGAATCGGTTTAAAAGTCACTCATCTGATTGTACTGTGCATAATAAATACGCGCTTGTGAATTACATAGACCGGGAGCACAGCGTGATAAAAATAAGGACATAGCTGGTCTCATGGTGTCATTGTGTGCTATCACAAACTGTATAAGTCCCACTTGTGATTATGAGCTCAAAACAGACTGAACTGTTTTGCCCCTGTTTGCTCTGTTTTGGTTTTACTGTGTTTTCTGTCAGTGTCTCCCATTGCTGAGATTTTCTCTTGTGATTTTATTAATAAAATGCTGCTTGTATCCTTCTCTTTCTTGCTTCTGAAACACTCAAGTCCCAGGTATACTTCACTTTCCACATTCAGTAAACTCAAATGAGGATAAATGTGGATGGATAAGTTCGGTAAATGCGCAGTATCATCTAGTAGACTCGTTCTGTCTCAACATTCTCCTCACGCCTGTGCTGTTGTACGTGTAACAAAAATTGGGCTGCAAGCAGACAGTGTGCACAGACATACACAGACACTTCTGATGATGAAAATTATGTCACACGGACGTCACAAAACGCAGACAGCTGAAGTATACTTTGGGCTTCAGTGTTACAGCAGTATTACTGCAGTTTTTAAGGCTGTTCTTTAAGGTCCTGCTTCTCTGTAACTTGTATGCTTTGAGAGTTTGTCTGAGACTGACATCTAGTAAACATTTCATTATCAGAGTTCTTCACGTTTACTTTAAATAACAGACAGGTGTGTTAAAACTGAACCCTACAGAGGCAGGAATGAGGAATCTGCTTTACAGACTCACAGACACAACTGTTTTACACACGTTACTCAAACACAGATCCAGGAAACAGGAATCACATGAGTTCAGGGAAAGAGAAACTGAAGTGTAGTTGAGCTGTTGTGTGTTTGTGTCTCTGTATTCATGCAGTAAAATGGCAGAAGCCAGAATTTCAGTGGATCAGAATGAGTTCTCGTGTCCAGTGTGTCTGGATCTCCTGAAGGATCCAGTGGCCATTCCCTGTGGACACAGTTACTGTAAGATCTGTATTACAGACTGCTGGGATCAGGAGGATCAGATGAGAGTCTACAGCTGCCCTCAGTGCAGACAGACCTTCAGAACAAGACCTGCTTTAGCTAGAAACACCATCTTGGCTGAAATGGTGGAGAAACTGAAGAAGACCAAACTTCCTGCTGACTGTTACGCTGGAGCTGGAGATGTGCAGTGTGACGTCTGTACTGGAACAAAATACAAAGCCGTCAAGTCCTGTCTGGTGTGTCTGAACTCTTACTGTCAGAATCACCTTGAACAACATGAGAGTTTGTTTAAAGGAAAGAGACACAAAGTGACTGATGCCACTGGACGACTGCAGGAGATGATCTGCCAGACACATGAGAAGATCCTTGAGGTTTTCTGTCGCACTGATCAGAAATGTATATGTGTGCTGTGTACGATGGACGAACATAAAAACCACGACACTGTATCAGCTGCAGCACAGAGGACAGAGAAACAGGTATTTAAAACTAACAATCAAGTTAATATTCAGTGCAGTGATCCAATAGTCTGTTTTCTGTGTAAAGCCGCAGCTTAATAACACAGAACACAGAAAAACTGTCAGTGTGAAACTCTACGTCTGAGTCAGTTTCACTTTTATAATAATTACACATGCAGCGTGAAGCATTTCTTATCCTTGATGATAATTAGATGATTGTACCGATCATCACTTCTGGAGTTTTAATCATTAGTTATCAGCTCCACTTTTACTGGATTCATCTGTTCTCATGATGATTTAGTGTCAGTAGTTTTCTGTGACATTCGCTATCATCCGTTTGTCCTGCAGAAGCAGCTGAAGGAGACGCAGAAGACGTTCCAGCAGAGAATCCAGCAGAGAGAGAAAGATCTTCAGCAGCTGAGAGAGGCTGTGGAGTCTCATAAGGTGAGTCTGGAGAAGAAGAGAAGTTTGTCTCAGTCTCAGTTCAGACTCTCTTGTCTCTTTCAGTCCCACTGAAGCCTGAATCACTGTGTGTCCTAACAGCGCTCTGCACAGACAGCAGTGGAGGACAGTGAGAGGATCTTTACTGAGCTCATCCGCTCCATTGAGAGAAGCCGCTCTGAGCTGATACGGCTGATCAGAGATCAGGAAAAGCGAGCGGTGAGTCGAGCTGAAGGACGACTGGAGCGACTGGAGCAGGAGATCAATGATCTGAGGAGGAGAGACGCTGAGCTGGAGCAGCTTTCACACACACAGGATCACATCCAGTTCCTGCAGGTAACACAGATCTAGAAGAACACCATCATAGTGGACTTGAGACACATCCTGCTGTGACAGGAGACTCACAGAGAAACATTTCATCAGTGTCTTATTATATAATCATCAGTCAGACTCGTCTGATCATCTTCTTCTGAAAGAGACGCCACTTACAAATGGCTTTCAGCTCTGGAAATCTCTTAGGAATCATTTCTCTCTGCTTTTTCTTCTGGAAGATATAATTATCTGTCAAACACCACTAGCGCCACCAACAGTTCAAAACTTCACACATTTCAGTATTTACCTCATTTTTCCTTTTGATTTATGATGTCATTCTGAGTAATAGCCATTTTAATTGGATCAGATGATCTTTAGACCTGACAAAACTGATTTTTATTTGTCTGTAACACATGAATTTATTGTATTGGTTTGTTTAGAAACCCAAACCAAACCTGTCATGTCTTAAGGGTCTTTGTGAAGTTTCAGTGTCTCCAAAGTTATAAATAATGGTCAATCTAATCATAGAATTTGAGCTGCTGTTCCTGAGCAAATCTACTCAACCCTACAATGAGACTCCATTGATGTGTTTGAGCTGTAAGATGGACATTTATGTTCTTAGCAGATGTTTTATCATACAAACTATTTCCTAGAAAGTTCACGTAGAGTGTAAGTGACAAATACTAGAATCTGTAGCTCTAATGTGATATAATGAATATGAGAAGAATGAAGCTGATGCTGTGAAAGTGCTGGATTGAGTTACTAAAGATCAGTCGAGTCAAATCTGATGTTGGTGCAGGTTATTGGGTGAAGTGTGGAGCTGATGAGTTTTGATTTCTGTTTTCTGTAGAGTTTCCAGTCTCTCTCAGCACCTCCTGAATCTACAGACAGAAATTATGATTTCTTCAGTTCTTTTGTCTCTTTTGATGATCTGAGAGAATCTGTCCATCAGCTGAAAGACAAACTGGAGGATTTCTGCAAAGAGGAGCTCAAGAAGATCTCAAACAGAGGTAAAGTCCTGGAGATTCATCTGCTCTCAGAAACGAGTCCATCATCATCTCATATCATGGAGAACATCATATTAGAAATGTGTTAGGAATGGATGCAGGATCATGAGAATCACACTGTTCATGTCTGTTGATTTCCACAGTCACATTCAACAACATTGTTCCCAGGACCAGGAACGACTTCCTACAATGTAAGTCAGTAAGAAAACAAGCAGAAAAACTCACTGAGTGTGTTCATGTTCTTCCTGTAGAAGGTGAAAGAATATATATTTTATAATTGATGATGTAAATGATGATTTGCACAGGATATCTGCTCATCTGTACTGACACACTGATGATACACTGAACATGAAGAGTTCAGCTACATGAAAACATCAAACAGATTCATAATTCCTGATTCTGATGTGTTTTATCTCCATCAGATTCCCATCAGCTCACTCTGGATCTGAACACACTGAATAAACTCCTCTGTCTGTCTGAGAACAACAAGGTGATCACTGACACTGACACAGATCAGTCGTATCCTGATCATCCAGACAGATTTCAGTATTATTCTCAGGTGTTGTGTAGAGAGAGTGTGTGTGGACGCTGTTACTGGGAGCTGCAATGGAGTGGAGATTATGTGGGAATATCAGTGTCATATAAGAGCATCAGCAGGAAGGGACGGGGTAATGACTGTGGGTTTGGATTTAATGATCAGTCCTGGAGTTTACGCTGCTCTCTTTCCATATACTCATTCATGCACAATAACACAGAGACTGTTCTCCCTGTGAAGCCCATCAGCAGTAGAATAGGAGTGTTTGTGGATCACAGTGCAGGAACTCTGTCCTTCTACAGCGTCTCTGACACAATGAGCCTCATCCACACAGTCCAGACCACATTCACTCAGCCGCTCTAACCTGGGTTTTGGATTAGTTATAATAAATCATCAGTGAAACTGTGTTGATGAGTCATAATATATATTATTATTATGTAAAATAATTGCACACAGTTAATAAATCATTGTCATTATTCACCTTATGTAGCCCCAGACCTTTCCAGAATTTGTGTTCTTCTGTCTTCCACTGTTTTAAAACATGCATTTCATGTCATTCTAGGAAAATAGCCCTGAACTTTCTGAACTTCATTTGTCACCCCAATTTAAAAAAATTCTTAATGTGCTAAAAATAGTTTAGCATGGCATTAAAAAATAAACTACTACTTTCACATTTGTTTGGGGGTGTGTGTGTGTGTGTGTGTATGTATATACATGTGAGTGATTGTGTGTGTGACAGGAGTAGTGCAATGTGGTTACTGATACACACACGCACACACACACACACTCATCTGACCTACATGAGGACGAGAGCAGCAAACCATCACAGGAATGAGCCGCAGGTGTGTGAGAGCAGCTGAAAATCATAATGTTAATGTTTATAATATCGTAATATCTTCTTCGGTTACACTTTATTTTGATAGTCCACTTTAGATATTCTACTAACAGTAAGTAACTTTGCAACTACATGTCAACTAGTCATTAGAGTATTAGTAGACTGTCCACTTAATATCTTCTAACACTCTTCTAAACTTTGCAAGTATATGTCAACTTATTCTACTAACCCTAAACCTAACCTAACAGTCTGCTCCAAGAGTTAGTAGACATGTAGTTGCAAATTAATGAGAATTAGTTGACATGTAGTTACTTATAGTTAGTAGAGTGTCTGAAGTGGACTATCAAAATAAAGTGTAATCACTTCGTACCTTATAGTCACATTTATGAGATTAGAGGTGGATGATAATTGATTTACATTTGTGATAATATAAACAATAAAGCAGTTGAGATTTGCTGTACTTATATATCCAACTTTATATAAAGAGCTGGATGATAAACTAGTTCATTTATGTAACAAAATAACAAATCAGGCACTTGAGATTTGCTAAATATCATGTATAAATGAGTTTCTGTTATTCTGATCTGAACTCACTCTGGATTCACTCACTGTTTCTGCACTGTAAAACCCAATATTTTACCTTACTTAGATATAATTAGTTATCTTTACTTAGTTGCTATATTTACTAGGTTTTAAGTTACAGCTACTTTCAAGGCAAATAAAACAATTTAATTTCTGCATTGAAGTGATGTTTACTTAAAATATTCTAGTATCCACAAAGAAACCAATGACATTAATAAACCAGTGAGAGGCAGCGGTGCACTAATATGTTGCTAATGTGCAACATGACAACAGAAGAAGAAGAAAAGAAAGTTTTTGTGATGGGGCAATTTTTAGTAGACTTTTCACTCACATCTTTCATTCACTACTTGAATTTTCAATACAACTGAAATATTTGAGAGAACATCACATAAGCTGACTTCATAAAATAATGTTGATTTTCCTGAAAAGTTTTTTTTTTTAATACTCACCATTAAAGTGAATAGTGTTTGGTTGGGCACTTGGAACTTCGTTTATATTACTATGGTTTTCTTTCTATTGATGCAGCAATTTGATATGAAATCTGAGTTATCTGATTTCAAAGAAAGAAAAGTAGTAAATAGATTGCTTTTAGAAAATGATCTATATTCTATATATAATTAAATCATTAGACCATTAAACCATTTTTCATGTTGGTTAGTTATCTTTCACAATTTCATAGGAGTTTTTTTTATAAACCCCATAAGAAGCTTCTAACTGGGTTGATACAATCTTTTAATATTTGTGGCGATGTATGTGAGTCACACACAGGTGTCAACATTCAGCACATGAATCACAGCAATGGTAACAACTCAATTTTATTTATTTTTATTAACTGTATCAATAACCATTTTATTAGCTTTTTTTGTTTGTTTGTTTTTTGTTCTGCTACTACTGACACAAGACAGCAAATGAAATTGGCAAATACAAATAACAACAGTAAAGCAAAGCAATTGCATAATTTATTCATGTCACAATGCACTCTGGGAGTCAGTGAGTCGCTATACTAAGTCAAGAGTAAACCTAAAGTAAAGAATCAAGTTCCCCCAAGAGTTCTTTGTTAGTTACTACAACTCTTGTGTAAGTAAACTATACTAAGTAAGCATTTGTTAGTACAACATACTATTCTTATTTCACTTTACTTAGTTTTTTTAAAGCAATCAGTTTCCACACTTTTTCTAAGTAAAGTCAACTAATCACATTTTACAGTGTGATGAAGATATTAATGACACTGAACATGTTCTTCTCTCACAGGATGATACAGAAACTGAACGAGACAAGATGCTCACAAGACATGAAGTCAAACCCAGACCTGTCAATCACTAACTCGACCAATCACGTGAGTCTGGGGCTGAACTATAAGTCTGAACAGTTAAAGATGCTTATTTAAAATTGTTTATTGGTTATTGGTGTTGAACTGCTGGTAAAGATACAAAGTCTGCTGATTTCACTTCTGAATGCTGCCCTTTAAAAGGATTGTTCACTACAAAATGATCATTTTATCATAATTTTAATTAAAACCTGTAATTCTTTCTCAATTCTGCAGAACACTAACACTATTTTTAAAACTATTTTTTTTCTCCCACAAATAGTCTTTATTATTGTTAAAACAGCATCCAGATTCCACATCTGGATAATCAATCATGAAGAGACTTATATTCATAATCTCAGACTACTGTTATATGGAAAAAACAATACTGGGACATTTATCAAAAATTTTTCTCACATTTAGATGCTTCATCACACTGACATGATATGAATGAGTGAAAGAATCATTTCATCATCTGTGGTTTATTTAATCGCAGTCGATCCACATCAGATGCATCTGGTAATAATTCAGTCTGGTGTGTTTCTGGTGTTGTGATCTCAGATCCGTCACGCCTGTCATATGATATTGACACATGAGGCTTTATAAAGGCCTTTAGACAGTCGACCCAACCTCCAGCTGATCCTTGACCTCCGGCGTGACGGTCACATTCAAATGCACTCAATCTCCATCAGGCCGTATTGACCCTGAGCTCCACTCTCCGTCTGAACTGGGAACTTTGACCTTAGACCTTCTTCCAGATCAATGAACTCTGAATATGCCGATGGCATCTCTCGAGTCCACAAACACAATGTCCATTACCAGCCTTTATCTCCTTCATGAATGAATTGCTGATCTCACTGTGAGAAAGACAGAAATTGATCCAGCTGTGATCGATAAATCATTGATCAGCTTTATTACAGGGAAATATTGCATTTGCACTTTCTGCCATTAACTAGCTTGAAGTGTCACTCCAGTTTCACTTCACATATTATTCATAAACCTCATGTCTTGCTGTTTGTGCTCAAATTATGTAACTTGTTATCTTAACCATGCAGCAAGATTAGTTGTGTAGTAACTATACCAGCACTAACCAGATCAATCTTTTGTGTTTCACAGGGGAAAGTCAAACATGTATGAACGACATGATGGTGAGTAAATGATGACAGAAAATCTCAGATGTGAAATTGCATTTAACTGTATTAAAATGAAATCTGCTGCAAATGCCGTCAGAATGAGAGTCTAAAACATCACAATAATCCACACCGCTCCAGTCCATCAGTTCACATCTTGAGAAGGCAAAAGCTGAAACAAATCCATCATTAAGATGTTTTTAACTAAAATATAAGTGCATAATCCATAATAACACTTCCTCCAGTGAAAAAAAGTCCATCTCCTGTTGTCTCTCACATCAAAATCCAGCCACATAATTGTTTAGAGCTGTTTTGGCTTGTAAACGGTGCTTGATCTGTTCAGATTTCTCTCCTGATTCACTTTTTCAATGGAGGAAGTGTTATTATGGATCATGGACTCATATTTTAGTTCAAATAATCTTGATGGATTTGTTTCATCTTTTGTCTTCTCAAGATGTGAACTGATGGACTGGAGTGGTGTGGATTACTTGTGGATTATTGTGATGTTTTTATCAGCTGTTTGGACTCTCATCCTGACGGCACCCATTCACTACAGAGCATCCATTGGTGAGACACTGATGGAACGACACATTTCTACAAATCTGATGAAGAAACAAACTCATCCTAATCTCAGATGGCCTGAGGGTGAGTAGATCTACAGCAAATCGTCTTGTTGGCTGAACCATTTCTTTAAAATCAACATTGTTTGCTGATACATGTTTTGCATTAGTATACTATATTACCAGTAGTGTTAATAAAACAATAACTTCAAATACAATCAGATGAAATGGAAGAGAATAAAACATGCTGATCACATAGAATACATGTGCGTTTCTCTGTTCGTCTCATCGATGTCATGCAAATGGTTACTCTGAGACAGTAAACTACGGTAAGTGATGCATTGTGGGTAACGGGTTCCTCTCAAAACTGTGTGATGAACAGCTGAGACGTGATCTTACAGTAACACACACATTTGTTCTTCTCGTACCACATTCATTTCACACTCGCTCATATTCATAACTGAAGTGTGTGTATGTGTGTGTGTGTGATGAGGCAGAAAACACACTTCCTCCTCCTCTGTACTGGACATTCTGCTCCTACACACACACACACACACACACACACATCAGTGTGACTCACACACAGGTTACCAACATACAGTGATTCAGCGCTTCTTCAGATTCTGCTCGTGTTTGGTCTCATGAGGCGTCGCATGTTTATCAGAAGAAAGAGATGAAACACGCATGAATACAGATTCCAGTTCGTGTCGCGTCTGAACCAGACCGCAATTCATGAAGCATAAAATGCTTTAGATCTACAGCGTCTCTGACACAATGTTCCGGGAGTTTAGGACACAGAATAGGACACGTATTCGATAACTGTTTTATTTCCTATCTGGGTTTATGCATATACTTCATTTTTTAAGATTAATTGTTTTTTCCAAGGCATTGTTAGATGGCAGTGTTTCCTGTCATAACTATGCAAACATTTGATTTAAAACCAGTATCATAGCTATTAAACTATTTCTAGTTATGATTTTAAATCTGTATTTAATCTCAGAATGATCTCAAAGTAAATAAGAGGTGTTAAGTCTGAATTTGTGTGGCTGTGCTTTAAATTAAACTATTACACGGCTCTGTGAAATGCTTGATTCTGATTGGTCAGTCGTGACATTCCAAGGTATGTTATTTCCCAGTAACAACTGGTAAAAGCCAATAACTCAGACTCATCCAGGAAACGTAAGTCAGCGCTATACGCTTGATAGTTTTTCTTGGTGGAAGCTTTGCGTTTGGTTAGCTAATAAAATATTAAACCTAATTCAATATTATGTGCAGAATTTCTTACACTGTACACTGTAATGGATTATAAGATAACTGCTGTACGTACTAGTATTTAATTATGTATGTGGTGAAATGTTGTGTAATAAAAGTGGTCTGACTGCACCACATCCCTAAAATGTGTGTCTAGTTTGAACTTGCCGCTTGCTAGCAACTGATTTCTTCATGGAAGCTTTCCGTTCAGATATTTCAACTCAGATCAGTGTTTCGTGTCTAATTATTTAGTTTTGTGGCAGCAGCTGTGTAATGAGTGGGATAATGTACATCCAGCCAGTTGTTATTGCAAAATAAAGATGTATATTATCCCTTACTTATTATAATCTTAAATAAAGTGATGAAGGATTTTGAAAGTTTTGAAAGTAATGATTGTTGAATGCTGTACGGTTAACTCTGACTGGTTTAAATGTTTCAAAATTATTAACAGTTGAAAATATTAGAAATTTAGAAAAGTAATCAAAAGGTAATCAAATGTAATTAGTTACAGTACTTTAATGAAGTAATTGAAAAGTTACACTACTTATCACATTTTAAACAGAGTAACTTGTAATCTGTAACCTATTACATTTCCAAAGTAACCTTCCCAACACTGCTGATGACTGACATCCGGCTGTGCTTCACCTCCTGTCGCCCACACACATCTCATTCCCGCACAGCTTCTGACAGGCTCGACTGGTTCACACACACACACACACACACACACACACACAAGTGTTCACATGCTGCAGGTGTGTGTTTGTTTCTGTGGAACTACAGAACCAGCCCTCTATGAGCAGGTGCTGTTTAACTGTTTAATGATGCCAAAGAAATCAATACTTTATTCAGCGTGGACACATTCAATTGATCAAAAGAGGTAGTAAAGACATTTATAATGTTATAAAAAAAGTTAAAATGAATGAGATGGCAATCAGAAAACAGAAAACAATCAGAAAACAAACAGTGGCAGAGACTGTAATGTGACTTGTATTTGTCTGTGTTTGTCTCCATACAGAACAAAACTAGTGGAAGCAGTGAATCAGAAGTGTGTGTGTGTGTGTGTGTGTGGAGACCCCTGCTGGTGTGAGATTGTCACTAGTGTCACTTACAGGAATATCATCCGCCTCCTCATTCATCTTCACATCACAGATGGAGCTTCAGTGTTATTTAGAGCCGATGCTGTGAGCTGAGATCAGACTAGAACAGATCAACTCTTCTGAGAACTGATATGAAGTGTAACACTTTTATTCATCAAGGATGCATTAAATTGATCAAAAGTGATAGTAAAGACATTTATAAGGTTACAGTAGATTTCTATTTCAAATAAATGCTGTTTTTTTAAACTTTCTATTCATCTGTGAATCCTGAAAAATAAAATGTATGACAGTTTCCGCAAAAATATTGTTCAGCTCAACTGTTTTCAACATTGATCATAAATGTTTGTTGAGCAGCAAATCAGCATATTAGAATGATTTCTGAAGGATCATGTGACACTGAAGACTGGAGTAATGATGCTGAAAATTCAGCTGCGCATCACACAAATAAATTACAGCTGAACACATATTCACATCAGCTATTTTAAATTGGAATAATATTTTTAAAAACATTTCCCAGTATTTTTGATCTAATAAATGCTTGACTGATGGGTGATTGCTGTCCGTCTCACTGCAGGTTCAGATGCTGAAGGACTGGAGTGACTGAACACGCGTGTAACACGGGGCTGTTTCTGGTAAACGGGTCAGTCCGCAGGTCAGTGATGTTCAGGTTCATGCGGTCGATGCAGATGAAGTGTTGTGATGCGGGTTACCATGGTGAGACACTATAGCAGGAAGTTGTGGGTGCTTCACTTGTGTGCATTTCCTGTTTCAGTGAAATTAGCCCATATAAACACACACACACAGCGTTGAATGATTCAGTTTAAACCTCAGTTTATCATCCAGTGTTTGTTTGACATACATGTTTCACTCTCTTATGTGTTTGTACTGAATCACTTGATGTTTGACTATGACATTTACATAGACGAGTATTATACATTATACATTTATTAGTTATGTATAAGTACTGTATGATTGCCCATGGATTATTTCCATTGATTCTGATCAATTCTTTGCATTAGATCTTGCCATGAGGTTTAAGAATGATGTTCCTCCACAATATTGTTTTATTTTCCAGTGCAAATATCTAAACATTCAGAAATCACCATACATTTACTGGAGAAGTCTTTTTTTTTTCTTTTTTTTTTTTATAAATGTATTAAGTTAAAATGAGTTTTTGCTTAAAACAAGAACAAATATCTGCCAATGGGGTTGGAAAAAAACATCTTTTTTCAATTTGAATTACTTTATTTTTCTGACTTCATTGGCAGATATTTGTTGTTTTAAGCATAAACTCACTTCATTGTAATACATTTTTCAGAAAACAAAACTGTTAAGTCATCCTGCACCTTCAGTGAATGTATCTTGATTTAAGAATGTTTAGACATTTGTACTGAAGACAGAAACACTAAAACATTCGATATGCATTTTTGCATGTTTGATAATTATTTGACAATCAAATGAAGCTGATCTGCAGTGAAGTAAGCGGGTTGAATGTTGAATGTCTGTATGTGAATCGCACTCGTGACGCTCTCAACACGCCTTCGTGTGTCCGAGTCACGCCGCACATTCACAACATGAATCACAATGTCCCGCTTCTAATGGATTCAGCAAAAGGTGCGTGTGATCATGAGGAGCTATTTTTACCCACAACACCCGTCATCATCTGTGTGTGTGTGTGAGAGAGATCTCAGGAACACTCTGTCAAATCACACACACATGTGGGCTTTCACATTTCAGTAAAGCTTCAAATGGTCCAAGAGTCACTGTCAGACGTGTTTGTGTTCAGAATCTTCATTAATAAATTAGTGAGTCATCAGAAGATAAAAGAGAACAAGGACAAACACAAACAATGAAACGAGAACATGAGACTCG
This sequence comes from Labeo rohita, assembly GCF_022985175.1. NCBI lineage: Eukaryota > Metazoa > Chordata > Actinopteri > Cypriniformes > Cyprinidae > Labeo > Labeo rohita. The sequence continues at coordinate 39,432,293 of NC_066870.1, forward strand.
TTTAGAGTTTACAGAAACCATCATTCTGTTCTTTGCTGTTTAATTTTATTTGTTTAATTGATTTGTGCTCCATGTTCCACATCTAATTAAGTCACTTAATATCAGATCTTTTTATGTTTATTTGACTATTATATGAAATCTAAATCACATTTCCAGCATTGTGTGGGTGCAGTCTTATTCATTCTGATGCCAATTTGGCCCCAAGCCCTTATTAATTTCCCAGTTAACTCACAAAAAACAAACCTAAAACTTATTTTTCCTCTCTGTATTTCTCTCTCACGTCTTACTCTAGATTTCTAATAAACCTCCCATTGAAAATTACAAACATTGTTGGATTGTGCTGGTGGATTACTTACAAACTGTAGTCCATTACTGATTACAGATTACAAGAAAACTCTAATCAGTAACGTATTTTAGTTAATGTATTCTGACTACTTTTCAGATTACATTTTGATTACTTTTTTTGTGAATAAATTATGAAAATGAATACATTTTGTATAATATGCTGCCGTTGTATGAAAATATGTAATAATGTAATCCATAAAACTGGAATCTGATTATGAGCATTTTAAAATGTAATCTAATTATGAGTACTCCATTTTTGGAGTCTGATTACATGATACGGATTACATGTAATCACTTACTCTTAATCATTATATATAGTTCTCACTTTTCTTGAGCGTCGAGCTCCCATCAGAGGAGAATCGCTCTTGTTTGACAGCTGATTGATCCTCACTTTTACTCCTGGATCAGACGGCAGACGCTTCTGCTGTTGAATGATGTTAGTTTTGCTCAGTTAGTTGCTGGTAGACTGCTGATGGTCCCTGTGTTGTGTTGTTGGATCATGTGTTTGTATTATTCTCATATTCGGACTGATGCTGGTCCTCGGTGAGGCGGTTGCCGTGGATACGGTTATTTCTGTGTGATGCTCCAGCAGAATCAGAGGTGGATCAGAAGCGTCTGGAACAGAATGTGCTCGTGTCTCTCCTCCATCACCTTCATCTCTCTCTTTATTTGTGAGAGTCTGTCTGTGAGCTGCAGCCTTTCTGTCTTGTTTTCCAGTACAAATATCTAAACATTCTTAATACATTTAGTGTAGATGCTAAATGACATCAGATGTGTGCTGATTTCTGAAAAATGCATCAAAATAAAATGAGTTTATGATTAAAACAACACATATCTGCCAATAGAAAAATAAAACCACTGGCAGATATTTATTCTTGCTTTAAGCTTAACTTTACTTTAGGCTTAACTCACTTTATTTTAAAACATTTTTCTTAAAAGAAAACTTGTCTGGTGTCATTTTGCACCTCCAGTAAATGAGATACTAAATCATCCTAAAATGATTTAGGGATGTTTAGACATTTGCACTGGAAAACAAGATACTTTTGCAGTGCAGGTTTCATTCTTCAGGAAGTCAAACGATCAATAATTGAGATGGAAGAAACTGCTTGAGAATCCAAAACAACTACACACACACTAGAACTTCAGTCCGTTTCTTATTTTCTTGTGAAATGTGTGCTGTGTGTCAATAACAAGCACTAATCTTCATATGAATGTTTCCTTGGTGTAAAGACTCTTCTGGTTTGAAGTTTAGAGTCACAGACGTGCAAACGAGCTGTTTAATGTGTTCATAATGTCAATTTTAGTACACTAGACAGAACACTTCATAATCATCATCTGTGCAGCATCATGGTTGGTCAAAACAACCTCATGGTGCTCGCAGCACCAAGGTCATGGGTTCGATTCCTGGTGAATGCATGAACTGGTCACATGTGAAGCTTGAATGCAACAAAAGTCTCTTTGGATAAAAGCATCTGCCACATGCATGAATATAAATACAGCTGATTATTCATTAAGTGCATGTTTAAACTCTTTTCTAAATGTATGTAAGGATGACTGTTCTTATTGTAAGGACATTTTAAAATGGTGTTTATGTGCACTGCAGTTCTGATATATTGACATATTATATGCATCACATTTGTGTTGTGATGTAAAGTTAAATCTGCTGTGTTTCATCTTACAGAATGATGTCATTAAAACACTGAATGTGTAACATGAAAACACACTGACATCTCCTGGACAGAAGTGATACTGCAGCAAAACCTGAGATGATCCAAAACACAAGGCCAAACACTAAAACCAAAACAAGAGCTACAGTTCTGTCTCTGCTACAGACTCCATACAGATCCACTACAGCTAACAAAATGTGTTCTAAAAACTTTACTTTAACTTTTTTTTTTTTGTTATTTCATAATTTTTATAGGAATGTTTTTATAGAAATTTTATTACAGGGACATTTCATTTTATCACTTTGTTTTTTAATGTTTTTTTTTAATGTTCTCTGAGTGTTTGGAAACAAGTAGCAACATTAAAAAGACATTGGATGACTGTCCTTCTAACACATTTTAGAAGAAACATATTTCATGAATGAAGTGGTTTTGTGCTAAGGTTCTGAGAACATTATTAAAGACAAGATCACTTTGAATGAACAGTCTATTAATGTTACTAGAGAAACATTAATGTTCAGAACTATGAGAGAACCAGCATGCCGGAATGTTAGCCAAAGCTGTGAGAGCACTTCCTGTTATTTATGCATGAAAACAAGTTTCTCTTTGGTCTGTGATGTGAGGCAGCGGTTCCTCTCAGTCAGAGCTCAGATGAACTCCTGACATTTTTCACTTCATCATGACTTTGCTTTAAGGAGAAGTTCACTTCCAGAACAAAAATTGACAGATAATGTACTCACCCCCTTGTCATCGAAGATGTTCATGTCTTTCTTTCTTCAGTAATAAAAAATGTTTTTTGAGGAAAACATTTCAGGATTTTTCTCCATATAATGGACTGATATGGTGCCCCGATTTTGAACTTCCAAAATGCAGTTTAAATGCGGCTTCAAACGATCACAAATGCGGTTGTAAACGATCCCAGACTAGGAAGAAGGGACTTATCTAGCGAAACAAACAGTTATTTTAATAAAAAATAATACAATTTATATACTTTTTAATGTCAAACGCTCGTCTTGTCTTACTCTGTCTGGACTGTTGTTGTTCTGGTTCATGACAGTTAGTGTAATAATGTGGAAAAACTCCCATCTCATGTTCTCCCTCAACTTCAAAATCGTCCTATATCACTGTTTTACCTTTTTTGTTAAGGGTGTTTGATCTTCTTTGCATGTTCACTTTGTAAACACTGTGTCTGTACTTCTGCAGCGATGTAGGATGATTTTGAAATGATTTTTGAAGTTGAGGGAGAAAATACGATTGGAGTTTTTCAACATACACTAACTGTCTTGAGCCAGAATACACAGAGTTCAGGGAGAGAAAGACAAGACGAGCGTTTGAGATTAAAAAGTATATAAATTGTATTTTTTAAAATGAAATAGCCGATCGTTTCGCTAGATAAGACCCTTCTTCCTCAGCTGGGATCGTTTACAACCACATTTAAACTGAATTTTGGAAGTTTACTGCAAAAGATTATTTTCCTCCTTAGTATTTTCGTCTTGTTTTCTAGTATAAATGTCTAAGATTTCTTGAGTCAGGATGCATTCACTTGACAAGTGAAATTACTTAAGATATTATGTCTTGTTTTCTAAAAAAAAAATATTTAGATTTTCTTAGTTTTTGCTTAAAACAAGCAAAAATATGGAAACAAAATGTGGGCAGTTTTTTCAAAAAACAAGACTTTCAAAAATTCTTAAGTCATTTCACTTGTCAAGTAAATGCACCCTGATTCAAGAAATCTTAAATATTTATACTGGAAAACAAGACAAAAATACTAAGGAGGAAAATCGTTTTTTGCAGTGTTCAAAATCGGGACACCATATCAATCCATTATACGGAGAAAAATGCTGAAATGTTTTTCTCAAAAAACATAATTTCTTTACGACTGAAGACAGAAAGACATGAACATCTTGGATGACAAGGGGGTGAGAACATTATATGTGAATCTTTGTTCTGGAAGTGGACTTCTGCTTTAATGAGTTATTATGAGATGTTGGTCTTAATAGAATCTTGCTGCATTAAGTTTTAATAATTAATTTCCAGCTGTTTGTCAGTGGATGTCGCATTTAAGAAAATTTATTTTGTCAGTTCATTTACAGCCCATAACATGGGCTTTCATAGTTTTATTGTTCTGGCACAGATTTATGTTCTCAATATGAGCTTCATTAAGTCACTTGAAATCTATTTCTAAAGCATTTTCCTGAGTAGATTTCAGTTTATAATTGGAGCAAAAAAAAGTAGTGATTCCTATAGTCAACTGAGAAAGTTAAGACTGAATTGAATACAGTTTTAATAATGAGTGTTTAATAATGAGATCCTGGAAGTGCAGCAGGAGGAGATGAATGAGAACAAACACAAGAACTGAACTTGTTTTTTCTAATAAATAATATAAATGCAGCACTCGGATGCAGTGTTGGGGAAAGTCACTTTTAAAAGTAATGCATTACAATTTTGTGTTACTCCCTGAAAAAGTAACTAATTACGTTACTTAGTTACTTTCTATGGAAAGTAATGTGTTATGTTACTTTTGCGTTACTTTTTAAATGTGGGCAGGGCTTGATTCTTTGTTTTTAATTTAAAACAATTCTAATGTAAAAGCCCTTTTACACCAAAAGTGAAATGAATTCACCTCAGGCTGAAAGAACAGTACATGTATGCAGGAGATCACTTTTCAGCTATAAAAAAATGAAGCACAAATGTTAGTTTATCTAAAGTAATTTTTGCTTATTAGTATGGTTGAATTGCATCATCGAAGATCGAAGATATTTGTTTTATTTAACATATTTAATTATTGCAGGTTTGCGTCATATTCTGGGTTTGCATTTCACTGTTTTTATTAATTTTGAGGAATACTCAATCTGTTTTTTTGTGAGTGAGATGAATTAATGCATGTTCACATTTAGTCTAGAATACAGTAACATCATGTTTACTCACAATTTCCCGACAGGAGACTTGTCAATCAATAAATGGGGAAAAAAGTAACTCAGATATTTTCTTAGAACTTCAAAAGTAATGCGTTACTTTACTAGTTACTTGAAAAAAGTAATATTATTACGTAACTCGCGCTACTTGTAATGCGTTACCCCCAACACTGCTCAGATGTTTGGATGCACACGGTTTCTGGATTCGTGTCACTTTATAACTTGTTGTAATCTGTAATTGCAGGAATTGGATGTCATGATGTTGGGGAAATATTCATCTATTCATGACTGCTTCTGCTATAGGCCTATCTGCTGCTTCCAGAAGGTCAGAGTTTGTAAAACAAACTGTTTTATCGCTGATGGTGTAAATATTCAAGAACATTTTTGGTCTATGCTTAACAGAGACGTCATGATCTTCACTGAACTAAGTGAATTTATGAAACTTCAGTTCTTGATCTTAGAAATCAGATTAAGGATATTTGATATTTGAATTTGCAGATACTTTGTCCTATAAAAACCTTCTTGACCAGCTCAAATATTTGGTTCAGAACTCTTCGAGCCTGTTGAGATGAATAACTGAATTAGCTTCAAGTGTTTCTAAAGAGAAAAGAGTCTCACACTTCACCTCGTTAGCATACATGAATAATCAACGCTGCGGCCGTTAACACATCACTGATCGTCTCTCATGCATGTAAAAGCCTTCGTCTGAACGTCTGAAGGGGGAAGGAGCTTTACTGAGACTTTCTCACATGTAAAACATGCAGCGGTGCTCGATATGAAATCTTCATCAGTGGCCTGTAATCAAAGCTCTCCGTGTTCATCGTTCTGATACGCTGATATACAGGCGGCTGACCTTATTCAATTACATTTTAAAATACTTGTAATCAGAATACAGTTACACTTACATGATTACATATGATTCACACAAAAGCAATAATATATTCATAACCAATGGTTCTCCCTAATTCCTCTTTTTCATTTTCTACATTTTCCTTTCTACAACAGCCTACTGCTTATTTACACTTGCTGATATTCACACAAAGATCAGTCATGATTCAGGTGGCGACACAGCATTTGACCACTGATTTACAAAAATCATTTCAGGGTTGAGAAGTGTTTCACCATTACTGATTTTTATGTGAATGATCACTCTGTCATTTATTTAACCACGTATTTCTGTCTTTGAAAGGCCTTTGTCTTTCAAACAAATGAAAACGCCCAAATTCACAAACTTTTTTGCCATCTGATCCTCTTTCACCTATTATATTTACTTGAAGTACCCCTGAGATTTTAAATGAAATATTTTAATAATTAAGTATTACATTTGCATGTTCATTGGTTCTCTGCCGTTGGTTATAGTCACATGACACGCAGGTAAACAAATAATATATTTCATTTTTTAGTATGTTTTTGTTTTATTTTGATTGACTTTAAAGTGATTTATTTTTGATTACTATATTTATGATTTACTTAATTATAAGCTTTTCATTAAACTCATAAACCCCCTGCAGTTCCTTCACAAACACCAGTTTAGAAACATTGACGTAAAATAATGTTTCATGCACTTCATGTTATTAATAACAACAAATGCAATATATTTTCACACTCTGTATTTTTTTATGTCAATATGGTAAAAGATTATCCTATTTAAATCAATGTGATAAATGCGTCAGGTCAAAAATAATCTAAAAGTAGTTTGATTACATTACTTAAAATGTGTAATGTAATGGATTATGTTACTAACTACAATTTTTGTCATGTAATTTGGAATCAGTTGGAACCAAGTATCTGCCCAGCTCTTCTCTCTGTGTGTGTATATATGTATGTATATTACAGATAGATAGATAGATAGATAGATAGATAGATAGATAGAGAAGCACCACATGTAGCCTCTAAGTTTGATACATTTTTATAAATTTTTATATATTTATATTTTTATAAATGTAAAAATATATCATTTTATTAAATAAATATATTTATAAGACGTAGGCTATAGTCAAACTTTATTTTCTGTGTTTTGTATTACTACATTGTTATATTGTTATTTATAATTTAACATCTATTCTCTGTGGGCGTTTTGCATATGTTAATGAGCGTGTGTTCAGGCTCCGCCCCCGAGCGCAGGGCTTTATAAGCGGAGCGCGGCGTGTCTCTGCGTCTCTGGAGTTCTGAACGCGTTGGAGGCGCACATCGATTCATCCGCTACTGCGACATCACAGGTATTTACTCTTTCTCCGACACTCGTTTCGACGCTTTGTTCGATGTATGTTTCTTTATGTTTAAGTATATCTCGTTTAACAGACGGATTGATGTTTTAGCGCGGGTTTTGGCCTTCGTGATTCGCACGCTGCTTAAAATGGCGACGCCTGATTGAGATCTTCATCATCCTCATTTCACATCAGCCGCTTTTATCAGCTTTAATCTATTAATCGGTTCTTTTATGATCTGTGACCGTGTGTTTGTGTATTATAGTAAGCATGTGAAGGCGGCTGGTCTCAAATCATCGTGTTTTTACGCATTTTTTCGGTCGTTCGTGTGTTTGTATGGAGTCTTTTGTTTGACCTAGTTTGGATGTGCGCGCGCAGTGACCCACATCCCGAGTTTGAACAAATCTAACACTCGAGAAACATTCACACAGCATTCATATTATTAGAACACCATAATTAATCGCTAAATTCCTCTTTACTTATTTTTTTTTTTTTTTATTTTTTTTTTTTTTTTGTTTGCCTGACAAGAGGCAGAACTATGCGCTTATTTGTACAGTATATGAGTTAATTCTGAGCTGTAATGTAACTAATGTTTTATTAATCCGTGTGTGTCTGTAGATCAGAATGTCTGACGAAGGGAAGCTGTTTATCGGAGGTCTGAGTTTCGATACCACCGAACAGTCGCTAGAGGACGCCTTCTCCAAATATGGCGTCATCACCAACGGTGAGTAGCCAATCACTGACGCGCTCCCCAGCCGCGCTGCTTCCGATTGGTTGGTGCGTTCACTGTGATTTGCGAAAGGCGCTCATGATCATGTGTTTGCTTTCAGTTCACGTGGCCCGAAACAGAGAAACCAACAAATCCAGAGGCTTCGGATTCGTGACCTTTGAGAACCCAGACGATGCTAAAGATGCACTTGAAGGAATGAATGGAAAGGTTTGTCAAGGAGTCTCTTCTTTTGATTTAGGGGTTGAAATTCTGGCTGTTAAGTTGGATCATTTGATTCAGTTCAGTAAGAACTGACTCTTCCGGCTCCCAAATGACTCGTTTAGTTTCACTTGTGGCCAAATTCAGTAATGGTTTGATACAAGTACACATCTCACCAGAACTGTTCAGTGTATAACCACTTCTGTTTATTATCTTGATGATTATTATTATTATTATTATTATTATTATGATCATCATCATTATTTACCTTTTCATTTTTATTTAAATATAAATTTACAAGTCAAATCAAGTCAGTGGTTAATTTGCACATGGTGTTTTTCCCCTTGTAGTCTGTTGATGGCCGGACGATCCGTGTGGATGAGGCCGGTAAGGGCGGCGGTGGCCGATCTGGTGGCGGATCCTACAGAGGTGGTGGAGGACGTGGAGGCGGAGGTGGTTTCTTCAGAGGAGGCCGAGGAAGAGGAGGCCCAAGAGGTACTGATCCATCAGTCTATATCATGTTCAGATGTTTTGTTTTTTTTTTTTTGTAGTGTTGTTCTCAAACTCATGGTGTTGCTCTTTGAAGGCGGTGGCGGATATGGCGGCGGTGACCGTGGTTATGGAGGCGGAGACCGTAGTTACGGCGGTGACCGAAGCTACAGCAGCGGTGGATATAAGAGCGGAGGAGGTGGCGGTTACTCCTCTGGAGGAGGCAGTGGCTACAACAGAGACAGGTGTGTGTGTGCAACTGCAGATACTCCCATGTTAGACCAGATTAGGCCACGTGGTCTGCGGCACAATTCAGTTTCTACTTTCTGAAACTGAAAGTCGTCTTTTGTGCAGTTTAATAGTACTTGTTCCTTTTTATAATGAAAATCCAAGTAGTGTCTGCAAATCAATTGAAATTAATAAAATGCATTAAATATTGCTTAAATTGGCCAGAAAGCAATGCATAGTGTTGTGGTTGTGTGTGGTTTTTTTTTTTTTTTTTTTTTTTTTTTTTTTTTTTTTTTTTTTTTTGTTTCCCCTCCCATATTCAGTATTTCAGACACGTGTGGCTGTGAAAGTGAGTTTAACGTGCTGTTTTGTTTTTTCAGGGGTTCTAGTTACGGTGATCGCAGCAGCTCTTACAGAGACGGCTATGATAGCTATGGTACGTATGAGTTTCCTCTGCTCTGAAATCCCCATATAAGCATGTCGGCTGTGCTCGTGTCGCCGCAGACGAGTCAAACAGGCTTTTCTTGAGTTTCTAGAACTGCGGGGCGAATTAGTCATGAGTCTTTTTTTTTTTTTTTTTTTTTTATAAATGTGCAAATGATAAACCACAAATGCTTCAAAGTGAACCCGTTTTAATTTGGACTTAAAGCTTCAGTCCCAGCCATTTTGATACTTGAACGAATCCCAATCAGGCCGATAGAGTCGTGATTTGCTGAGGTGAAAGACCAAGCGCAGGACGCCGGGCCGCGCAAACCCCGACCGTCCCGCGTCCGCCCGGTTGCGCTCTCTCACCCTCCAAATCGTCCGCCCGATCGATCTCACGTTTGCTGGGTTGGTTGGTTAGTGGGTTAGTGGAGGGATTGTCTTGTCTTAAACCTGTTGAGATTCTTGAGTGTCTTCATGTGTGATACTTCCTCCTCAGCTGTACACGAGTAAAACCCAAGACCCGACGCGTCAGCGGCCGAGCGTTTCTAAAGACTCATGGATCTGTTCTTGGATTTTGTTGTAGCTGTTCTCCCTGTTTCTGTTCTGTTCTTGTACTCTGAGGGAAAGGCCGCTTTGTTCGCCGGCCGAGAAACGAATATGTTGATGTTACACGGGAAGAGTGCCCGCTCTTCTGCCTCATTTGAAACCTTTAAGTCATCAGCCCGAGCCTCGCTGTCATGTTGGCGCTCACCCGCGCTTCTACGGGGAGCGTGGAGAGCGCTGGCTCTCCTCTGTTTATGTTAGCGATGCGCAGCCGCTGTCATTTAACGAGCACGGCTCCTTCTGTTAGCTGTAAGCCAATGATTTGTCCATGTCCAGTATCCAAAAAGTCAATTCCTTTCAGACTGGTGAGCTGCGCAGTGGACGGCCGGCACTGGCGCTGCGGTTCTTGAGCCTTGCTGAGGTATCCGTCTGTCTGTCTCTGCTCCTCGCATCCTGCATTTTAACGATGGACTCTTGACTAATATATAAATCTCTATATCTATCGATCATTTACTTGAAAGAGAACCAGAAATTGTTAACAGTACACTCCAGAACTGAGAAAGAAATCCTTGTGCTCTTGTTTCCTTTGTATCAAAATTTGACTCACTATTTTGTTTTTATTCTTTTATTTTTATTATTTTTTTGCTCTTCAATTGTGGCTTCATGGAGCCTATTAAATGAAACCATTTGTTCAAATGCTTTGAATTCTGTTGTGCCTTTAAAAAAAAAAAAAAAATCTACAAGATGGGTAAAAAAAAAAATGTGAGGAATCTCACCATTATATGCACATTTCACTATATGACATTTATTATCAGGAAAATTGCATTAAATTAGAGCTTTTTTTTTTTTTAAATGTATATAAATTTAGCACATGCACTCACTCTGATTACTGTATCTTGATTTTTGCTTTATAGCTGCAGTTAAATAGTTCAGAATAAACTAAGTGTAACTAAAGTTTATAAACTTAATTGATTTGAGAAGCTCTTTTTGAATGTTCTTGACGGGATAGTTCACTTACCAAAAAAAAAAAAAACAAAAAAACTTATTTTCATTTTCAGTTAATTGTTCCCAATCATGCAATTCCAAACCTGACTGAAGAATGTTTGAATTGATTTCCATTATATGGACAAAAATACAGTGGCGCTCAATAGGAACCAAAACTGTTTGGTTTGCTTTCTAGTTTTCCATTTGGCTTTGTTTAAATGTGACCTGCATGTGTTCTCGACTGATTTTATGAGATCAGTCTCTGAAAAATTAAGAGATTGCCTTTAGCATTATCTGATGTTTCCAATGAGAGTAAATAGAGGTTTAATGTTTAAAGATTTTTAATGTCACATTACCTTCATGCTTTATATAGTTGTAAAAGTGCCAGTACTTCAGTTAACACACAAGCATGAAGAACAGCAGAACTTCTGCATTGAGCTCCTGAAGGAACCAAGAGTTTGTTTGCCTTAAAGACTAATTGGGTTTGTTACTAAAGTTTTACACCATGCAATTCGCAGCAAACTAAATGGAGGCTAAATATTAGTGTTTCCTGTTGCACGACTGCCTGTTTTCTCAATGTTAACGTCATGTGAAGGACTGAATTTGGACCCCAAATTTAATGGTCAATGGTAAAAGGGAATAACTATAACCAGTCCAGCACCTGACCTGCTAGTTAGTTGAATAGAGTTAATTTTGAGTGTGTTTCACCCAAACAATGCTTGATTGAACCCAAGCGCTCCGGATGGGTTTCCTCAAACACGTCCTTGGAGCTTGAAGCGTTGCATCTACCGAAGTGAATCCTGACTCTGGCTGCTCTGTTCGTTAGCCTGTGTGCGTGAGGTAACCAAACTTTGCTCTCCTGTTCACTTCTTAAACTCAGTTTAAGTATTTGTTGCTCTGACACTGAGATGCTCCACAGCACAGATCTTAAAGTTCTCTCAGATGCGTCTGCATGGTGTCGTAGCTCCTCAGATCTCCAGCTGACGGATGTCAGACACTGAGAGTTAAAGTCCCACTCCAATCTGCTCATGCATTGCCAAACAAAACCTTAAATTAATGTTCTCTGATTGACTCTCAACGTCCCACCAACACATTGACTTTCAATGTAGTTCAATTTGAGAAACGCCAAATTACAGCGGTCGACATTTGAAGTGAATCGAAACATTTCAGAGTTTTACTTTGAACTTTTTTGATCCGCTTCAAATGTGGACTGCTCCAGTTCTGAGTTTAGTGTGTTTGACCAAAGCAACTGTAACTGTGATTATCTGCGATTCCTGCTTTCGGGTGTTTAATGTTCTTTCTTTGGTTTTGTTCAGGATGAGCTTCCACCGGAAACCGTCTGATGTTTGAAGAAGGTCGAGGTCTGATGAACCATGTTTGTCCCTCTGACAGTGAAGCGTGAGGTTGGTGTTTCATTGACGGAAGGTCTAGTGATCTCGTGTGTAGATTTTACAAAGGTTTCGTTGCGTTTCGCTCTCTGATTTGGTTTTCTTTCTGGTTTCAGCTGTAGGTGATGGACGATGGACTGAAGATGAGAGCTGAAGTGTAATTAATGGAACGGCAGATGGTCATTTTATGACCTGCAGCATCCAAAGAGCATTTCTTCTGTGGTTTATCCACATCCGTAACACTGGAGTTGTATTAAAACTCTGTGCCGCATTTGATTTTGCTGGTCAAAAATGACTGGCCTTCTAGAACCTGACTGTAAAAGTCTACCAAATATTGGATTTGGCTGGTTTAACAGCAACCTTCCTTTAACATTACCTAATGCATTAACAATGAGCCAACAGTATTTATGAATCATTGTTAGTGTTAGTTAATAAAAACACACCAATTGATTGTTAGCTCAGGTTTATTAAATAAAATTTGCAGATGCAAGTTTTGATTTTAAAAATGCATTAGTACCTGTTGAATAACAGGAAGTGTTCATGTAAATTGTTCATTAGTTCAGGTAAACTTGGCTGTGCTAAGGAAGTTTATTGTAAAGTGTTTACTGTGTCTCACTTGTCTGAACGTATTCTCAGTTTGTGAGTAAAACTTTGTGTGGATAATTTTGACAATAAAACGAGCAATCACACTGGTGTGCTTTAATGTTTAACCAGGAAGTTTGTTTAAAAATGCTTTTATTTTGTACAAAATTGTGGTGAAATGGAGTCACACACGAGTCAAAATGACTGACCGTCACAGATGTTGGCCTATAAATCTCTTATGCGATATTAACACCAAATATTGGATTTAGCCTTTTTCTAAACTTTTTTTTTTTTTTTTCCCCCAAGTAGTTTTTGTAATTATTTTTGAAACTGATCAAATAATTTAGTTTGGAAAAAAGGTTTTATTGGTAAATCTTTAACACTGGAAGAGCATTGATTAAACCTAATAAAATCACTCGTTCAGATCACTCTCGTCTTCAGTTGAATTGTGTTTTTGGCTCTTAAGCTCAGACGTCTACAGACATCGATGGACTGGATCAGAGCTGGACCACGCAGTCTGTCCCAGAGAACTTGGGCAGGTTCAGCTCGTACTTCCTCTGAATGTCGTAGGGCAGGAAGCGTCCGGCCAGGAAGTGCGATCCGGGGAAGCTCAGGGCGCATCGCTTCGGCGTCATCAGGGAAACCAGAAGAGCGGGACTGATCCCGTCTGAGCTGGACTCGTCTGCGTCCCAGCCTGTAGTGACATTACATTACCATGAGAACTGGAGATCTACTGGTCTGGTGTTCATTGTTCAATACGGCTTCTGTAGGAATGAAAACTTAAATCACGATTAAAATGAAGTGGTTTTGATGGGGTCTCGTACCTGACGGGATGTCCAAGCTGACGATTGGCGCTTTGAGTCCTCGTAGTGTCTGCAGGACTCCGGTGAACGGCTCTCCAACTGACTCCAGGTCAGTTTCTGGACCCAGAACTGCATCCACAACCAGGTTATACGCGTCATTGATCAGCTGCACCTTCACAATGAAAACCAGCAAACATCGACTTAATACACATTCATCTGACGTCAGTACTGTTGTCATTATCTGTTTTGATTGCGTAATTGCACTTTCTAAGATTCAATTGTTTTTTTTCACTAAGGTGCTGTTTGTTCCTGTTTGAAAAGTTTTAGATTTTGGTTTTTAGAATTTTTACCTCACTGAAATGGTATGAAAACCCTAAGGTTTTGGCACTTGCAATGTGAACAAAAAATCATGGACATGATTTGAAAAGTTTAAATGGTCCAAAAGAAAAGTTAAAGATCAAAAATGAGCATTGCTTGAATAGATTTATGACTTCGATCTTCTCACTGTTTTAGAGTAAAACAGAAAGTTCAGTGTTTGAGTTTAGAGAATGTGTGCGATTGCTGTTACAGTGATTACAACTATTTATTTAAGGTCACATTTCATTAGCTAACATACTAAAAGTGAGCAATATATTTTTAAAAGCATTTTTGTCAATGTCAATTAAAAACATTAGTAAAATATTAGTAGCCTCAATCTAAATGGAAAACTAAATATACTTGACTAGTAAAAAAAAAAAAAAAAAATGATAAAATCTAATATGCAGGAACTGAAGTCTACAGAAGACCTGAAAACACAAATAAATTCAAGGTGGTAAAAGTGTTTCCTTCCTGAGCTGAAGGCCAAAGATTATTTTTCTGATTTTTCTTTTCTCTCCAAAAACCACTTTTCTTTCCTAAACTTTTTTCTCCCTCTCTGAATGAAATATGAATATGATTTCTCTCTTTAAAAACTAACCTCTCGCTTAATTTTTTTTTTCCCTCTTAACAAAAACAGTTTTTGTTCACTTCAAAAAGTTTTTGTTTTTGTCTTAACAAAAGTTTTTTTAGGGAAAAAATTTGAAGAAAAATGTTTGTTGCAAGAAAAAAGTTTTTGTTATGAGAAAAAGTTTATTCTATTCGAGAAAAAAAATTGTGAAGAGATTTTTTTTATGTTGTTGAGATAAAAAAAGTTATAAAGCTTTTTTGAAAATGTTGAAGGCTTCTGTAGTTTTCTGCTGAACTCAAATGCTTTCAGAGAAGCTCATTGTCTTCAGCAGCTCTAGTCTTGGGTTTGATGAATTTGATCTCAGCGTCTGCTGTCTGACCTCAGTGGGCAGGTAGGACAGGAACGGCAGGTCCATCCGCTCACACTGAAGCATCAGGTCCTGATGAAGAGCGTCTGAGGAGCGTTTGGGGGTGAAAACGGTTGGAATGTATTCCTGTCACACAGACACACGTCCGTCAGTCACAGTGATCACAGATACTGAGTGAAGCGTGTGGTGCGTTCACTCACAAACAGACGCAGATGTCGAGCACACGCCAGACCCACACAGCCGTTCTGATCCGGACCGCAGACGACCAGAACTGTCGGCTGTCGCTTCTCCAGAGACGACAACGGGAAAACCTGCAAGAACACGCCGTCACTGACACACACTCAACCATAGAAACCGCTTACACCATGGGATTAAAACAGACAAAAGAGATCTGCAACTTCATATCTCACAATTCATAGTTTATATCTCACAATTCTGACTAACATATCTCGCAATTCTGACTTACATATCTCGCAATTCAGACTTACATACCTCGTAATTCAGACTTACATACCTCGCAATTCAGACTTACATACCTCGTAATTCAGACTTACATACCTCGCAATTCAGACTTACATATCTCGCAATTCAGACTTACATATCTCGCAATTCAGACTTACATACCTCGTAATTCAGACTTACATACCTCGC
Source organism: Labeo rohita (assembly GCF_022985175.1). Lineage (NCBI taxonomy): Eukaryota > Metazoa > Chordata > Actinopteri > Cypriniformes > Cyprinidae > Labeo > Labeo rohita. Next base: position 39,447,738 of record NC_066870.1, read on the forward strand.
AATTCAGACTTACATATCTCGCAATTCTGACTTACATACCTCGCAATTCAGACTTACATATCTCGCAATTCTGACTTACATACCTCGCAATTCAGACTTACATACCTCGTAATTCAGACTTACATACCTCGTAATTCAGACTTACATACCTCGCAATTCAGACTTACATATCTCGCAATTCAGACTTACATACCTCGTAATTCAGACTTACATACCTCGCAATTCAGACTTACATATCTCGCAATTCAGACTTACATATCTCGCAATTCAGACTTACATATCTCGCAATTCAGACTTACATATCTCGCAATTCAGACTTACATATCTCGCAATTCAGACTTACATATCTCAATTCAGACTTACATATTCAGACTTACATACCTCGCAATTCAGACTTACATATCTCGCAATTCAGACTTACATATCTCGCAATTCAGACTTACATACCTCGCAATTCAGACTTACATACCTCGCAATTCAGACTTACATACCTCGCAATTCAGACTTACATATCTCGCAATTCAGACTTACATACCTCGCAATTCAGACTTACATACCTCGCAATTCAGACTTACATACCTCGTAATTCAGACTTACATACCTCGCAATTCAGACTTACATATCTCGCAATTCAGACTTACATACCTCGCAATTCAGACTTACATATCTCGCAATTCAGACTTACATACCTCGCAATTCAGACTTACATACCTCGTAATTCAGACTTACATACCTCGCAATTCAGACTTACATACCTCGCAATTCAGACTTACATACCTCGCAATTCAGACTTACATACCTCGCAATTCAGACTTACATACCTCGCAATTCAGACTTACATACCTCGCAATTCAGACTTACATATCTCGCAATTCAGACTTACATATCTCGCAATTCAGACTTACATATCTCGCAATTCAGACTTACATATCTCGCAATTCAGACTTACATACCTCGCAATTCAGACTTACATATCTCGCAATTCAGACTTACATATCTCGCAATTCAGACTTACATACCTCGCAATTCAGACTTACATACCTCGCAATTCAGACTTACATACCTCGCAATTCAGACTTACATACCTTACAATTCAGACTTACATACCTCGCAATTCAGACTTACATACCTCGCAATTCAGACTTACATACCTCGCAATTCAGACTTACATACCTCAGACTTACAATTCAGACTTACATACCTCGCAATTCAGACTTACATACCTCGCAATTCAGACTTACATACCTCGCAATTCAGACTTACATACCTCGCAATTCAGACTTACATACCTCGCAATTCAGACTTACATACCTCGCAATTCAGACTTACATACCTCGCAATTCAGACTTACATACCTCGCAATTCAGACTTACATACCTCGCAATTCAGACTTACATACCTCGCAATTCAGACTTACATACCTCGTAATTCAGACTTACATATCTCGCAATTCAGACTTACATACCTCGTAATTCAGACTTACATACCTCGTAATTCAGACTTACATACCTCGCAATTCAGACTTACATACCTCGCAATTCAGACTTACATACCTCGCAATTCAGACTTACATACCTCGCAATTCAGACTTACATACCTCGCAATTCTGACTTACATACCTCGTAATTCTGACTTACATACCTCGTAATTCAGACTTACATACCTCGTAATTCAGACTTACATACCTCGCAATTCAGACTTACATACCTCGCAATTCTGACTTACATACCTCGCAATTCTGACTTACATATCTCGCAATTCAGACTTACATATCTCGCAATTCAGACTTACATATCTCGCAATTCAGACTTACATACCTCGCAATTCAGACTTACATACCTCGCAATTCAGACTTACATATCTCGCAATTCAGACTTACATACCTCGCAATTCTGACTTACATACCTCGCAATTCTGACTTACATATCTCGCAATTCAGACTTACATACCTCGTAATTCAGACTTACATACCTCGTAATTCAGACTTACATACCTCGTAATTCAGACTTACATACCTCGCAATTCAGACTTACATACCTCGCAATTCAGACTTACATACCTCGCAATTCAGACTTACATATCTCGCAATTCAGACTTACATATCTCGCAATTCAGACTTACATACCTCGTAATTCAGACTTACATACCTCGTAATTCAGACTTACATACCTCGCAATTCAGACTTACATATCTCGCAATTCAGACTTACATACCTCGCAATTCAGACTTACATACCTCGCAATTCTGACTTACATACCTCGTAATTCTGACTTACATACCTCGTAATTCTGACTTACATACCTCGTAATTCAGACTTACATACCTCGCAATTCAGACTTACATATCTCGCAATTCTGACTTACATACCTCGCAATTCAGACTTACATATCTCGCAATTCAGACTTACATATCTCGCAATTCAGACTTACATATCTCGCAATTCAGACTTACATATCTCGCAATTCAGACTTACATATCTCGCAATTCAGACTTACATACCTCGCAATTCAGACTTACATACCTCGCAATTCAGACTTACATATCTCGCAATTCAGACTTACATACCTCGTAGTTCTGACTTACATACCTCGCAATTCTGACTTAATATGACGCAACTCTGAATTATATATCTCACAATTTTTAATTATAGATCTCATAAATCTGACTTCTATATCTTGCAATTCTGAATTATAAAGTTTTCAGTATTTCAAAACAACAGTAAATGAATAATCAGTGGAATAATTAAAGAAAGAGCGTCTTTAAGTGCAACTGTGATTCTCGTCCCTGCAGACCTTTGCGATGGCGGTCGCACACGCGTGTCCCAGCATCTCCGTCAGCTGTTGCCGTCCGAAGCGATAATCCCTTAGCAACTCCGTCTCCATGGCGACCGCCTCCTCTTTACTGCAAAACATAATAAATAAATGAGTTGAGACGAACTCTAAAAATATGATCAGAACCAAGACTAGTTAACATGACACAGAATGAATGACTGTAGAAACACTGAATGTGGGACGTGACAATCAGCACATGGAGATTCAATGACTTTAATATAAACAAGCATTTTTGTCTTGTTTTCCAGTAAAATATGTAAACACTTGAGATATGGGGTCATGGTTTGTATCAGTCTACACTTTAAACAAGAACAAATATCTGCCAGTGGGGTGAGAAAAATAAAACTTGTTTTCCCTTTGAATTAAGTTGATTTTTCTGACCCCATTGGCAGATATTTGTTCTTGTTTTGGGCATAAACTCACTTCATTTTAATCTTTTCTTTTTTTCTCAGAAAACAAGACTGAATATCTTATTTTGCATCTCAAGTAAACCTATCTTGATTTAAGAATCTTGAAATATTTGTATGGGAAAACAAGACCATCATCCTGTGTCAGATCATGGTTTTTGGCGTGTTCTCCAGGACTCCTGTGGAAAGAAAGACGCTTCACGGATCCTCTGACCTTCTGTGATCGTAATCGATAGTGATTCCCGTGACGCTCGACTCCACAGTTCCTGAACTCATGTAGGGAATGGATCGAACAACAGATCATTCCACACGGGAGATTATACATCTTCAAGAAACCTGAATCGAATCAGCACATTCACTTAAACATCCTGAAATTCAGTCCTGGATTCTGATCCAGAGCTGGAACTTCCTCCACATCTGTTTACAGCATCAAATAAAAACATTTTCACCAGAAATCATGTAACACACCTGATGGAATCGACTACATTTCTCTATGACATTTATGTGAGGAACAGACCCACATGAAATCATATTGACCTGAAAATTAATAATTTAACATCCAGTCTGTTCTTCACACAGAGCATCATGTGAACTCTAAAGTAAAGAAAAATATTTTGTCTTTAATATTTTTGTCTTGTTTCTCATTTGAAATTTCTAAAATTAAGATCCATATACGTGAGGAAAATTACTTAAGATATTGAGTCTTGCTTAATAAAAAAAAAACTATCAAATTCAAAAAAGGTATTTTTTTTTATCCAAAAATACATATTACAAAAAAAATAATATTTTGAAAATAATTGAATTGAATTTGTTTCAACATTCCTATACCTAAATATTTTGAACTTGTATTTCAGGGTCAAGAAAATACATTTCCAATCTTACAGCAACTTACAGACGTGTGTGGAATAGCCTGTATGTACTGTACTATATGTTGTATATGTTCACACGTGTTATAGACAAGAACGCATGTATGATGAATGAGCAGGACGACAGATCAACCATCAGCTCCCTGCTCTGACGAACATCTGCTGCCGCACAGGAGACACAGCGAGAACCATCTGAGACGATTTAGAGACGCTCTAGATCTGGCTGGACGTGTTTATTTGCAGAAGGTCTGAATAAAGAAAACTACTATTCTAACGAAACGGAAGCACCCACAGTCACACCCGTCTAAAGGACAAAACACGTCCACCTCTCCTTCATCTTAAATGAGTAGTTCAGCCAAACATGAACATGAAATGTGCTCACAGTCCACCAGCAGAAACTTAAAGCAATGGTTTGAAGTTAAAAATGCCTTAATGATGGATTTGTTTCAGCTTTTGTCTTCTTAAGATGTGAACTGATGGACTGGAGTGGTGTGGATTATAATGGATTATATGTTTTTATCAGCCGTTTGGACTCTCGTTCTGACGGCACCCGTGATGAAATGACACATTTCTACAAATCTGATGAAAAAAACAAACTCACCCTGATCTCGGGTGGCTTTGAGGGTGGGCACATTTTCAGAACTATTTGTTTAAATCTCTTCATCTATAGACACACATCACACTTCCAATAAAGTTTTATCACCGTCTTTGGTTCTTCACATTAATAACCCCAGCAGCACACGGATAATAAAGACAGTTCATTAAGTTTTAGTCTCATATGTCTTCAGTTTTCTCAGAGTAAACATCAGATAATTCTGGGTTACGTGCAGAAATAGACATAGAAAACATGTTTAATGAGATTCTAGAGAACTGAAAAGGAGTTAAAAAAGACTGGCAGGAATAAACTTAAGCTGTTAAAACAGCCACAGAACTCATCATCTGTGTAGTTGAGTTTAACCAGCTTATAAAACAAGAAAATAAACCAGTTCTAGATCAAAACACCTGAAGAATAAAGAGAGCTGAACTCTACAGAACACACAAGTTCAGCTGTGAGAAAAGAAACGAGAAGAATGATGTAGAGTGTAGCAGAAGAACCGAGTATAGAAACAGAATCAAGAGAAATATTGTAACAGTGTTACTGTGACATTTTCAGTCTACATTAGTGTCAGTTTCAAACATAATGAAGTTCTTCTGCTGTACAGGTGTGTGTGTGTGTGTGTGTTACCTGAGATATCTGAGCGCCTGCACACACTCCTGACTCCTGCTGTTCATCTTGACTGATCTGAAAACAGATGAAGAGAGTTTCAGTGTTTAATTCCTTCCCGACTGACTTTCCGTCTCGATCTGATCTCGATGTGAAGATGAAGCTCGTGATGTGAGAGTCTGTCCGGCTGAGAGCCAATCACAGCGCCGCGGGAGCGGGAGGAGGCCGCTGATTGGCTGACGCGCTCGCTCACACCGAACCGACAGAATGTCACATCTTCATCACATCTTCATCACATTCCGCAGCATCGCAGTGTTTGCGCTGTAATGATGTCACGGTGAATCATGATCACAGTTCGTGCATTGATGTGGCCTTCATGCAAACGAGCAGGTATTATTATTAAAAACGAAACAAGGAACAGTTCCTCATCTGTGGAAATGCAAATCCTCAACAATGTTCTTGTTGTGAAGCAGAGGAGCGAGACATTAGAGTGTTTATTCATTTTTTGGAATTCGTTTTCACTTTTATATTTTCTGTTTTCGTTTAAAAGTTGTAGACATTTTTATTCGTGTTTAATCGTTAATTTATACAAGCATGTTTATATGAAATTGAATTGTTGAAGTTATTTTAGTTAATGTTGCCTATAGCTTCAATTTCTTTTTCATTGAATTTAACTAAACCAAGTCAACTTTAATGTTTATTTCAATTAGTTTATTTTATTTCGTTAATTTTAATTAACTAGCTGTAAGTTATGGTCTGAACTACTAAAACAGTAGATGACAGCACTGTGTGTGTTTGTGGTTAGTTAGTTAAAGCTAGTCAAAGTGATTCTGTTCACCTGTGTGAACTGGAGCGGAACTGACGTCATACATCAACAGCTGATTCACACACAAACATCATGAAGAAAAGAGAGAAGATCCTGCAGTGTTATAGTTAGAATAACAGTTATAATTGAGTTTTTAATAATAATAATAATAACAACAGTGACTTAAGAGCTCAGAGTCATTTTGAGTCACAGCAGATTCAATCAGCAGTAAATGAACCTGATGACAGCAGATACTCACATCTGACGGCTGCTTTCCTCCTGTGATTTAGGGACAAATCCATCACTTCTGTGTGGAATAAAGACTTTTATCGTGGTTAATAAATGTTCATAAACATGCATCAAGTTGAGTGCATCAAAAAGTGAAGCATATTGCATTAAGTGCATTAAAAAGTTGAGTTCACAACTCACAAGAGCTTCACATATTTCCTGTGGGAGGCAAACGTCCTGAAAAATGTCCATCCTCTTGGTTCTTCATATTGTGTTTCTTCTTATTGAAACAGATCAATATATTCACCAGGACAGAATAAAATAAAATGCTTTCAATTGTGACCCTAGACCACAAAAACAGTCAGAAGGGTCAATTTTTTTAAAAAAAAATTGAGATTTATACATCATGAATAAATACACTTTTTTATTGACGTGTGGTTTGTTAGGATAGGCCAATATTTGTCTGAGATACAACTATTTGAAAATCTGGAATCTGAGGGTGCAAAAAAACAAAAACATTAAGAAGATCCCCTTTAAAGTTGTCCAAATGAAGTTCTTAGCAATGCATATTACTAATCAAAAATTAAGTTTTGATATATTTACAGTAGGAAATTTACTATATGTCTTCATGGAACATGATCTTTACTTAATATCCTGATGATTTTTGGCATAAAAGAAAAATTGATCATTTTGCCCCATACAATGTATTTTTGGCTATTGCTACAAATATACCCGTGACACTGGTTTGTGGTAAGAGTAACCCTGCTGTAAATCCTCTGTCATGGTACAAAAATGGTAATTTCAAATATTGTTAATTCTCATAATAATGATCCACATAATGATGTCTGCTACTCACACACTTCATGTTTGAATGCCTGAATTATAGCAGTAAATAAATCAATAAATAATAAAAAACACACATTAAACATCTGCCCTCATAATTTAACAGTTGATTTACAGCTGCAAACAGACAAATCAAAGATGTCTAAAGTTAAATTTCAAAGCTTCAAGAGTTTCTCCCGATCGTGTAAACACACCGGAAGAGATTTTCACAGTGATTGAGAATAAAAGCATCAACGCAAACGCAGAGAAACCAGGAAAGACACGAGACCGTTTGAGAGGAAAAGAAAATATATTTATTATAGAAACATTTACAATGTGAACAGAGCAACACGTCTCTAACGCTGGAAACGCCGCAGGAGGGGATGCTGGGATAGCCGGAGTCACACGTACCACAGGAAGCCGAACTTCTTACGCAGCATCTCCTCTCGCGGCCGCAGGTTGTACAGCTCCTCCGTGAGGGGAGACACCCATCGGTCCGTGTGGAACACATTCTCACCCACCTGAAACACATCAGACGGACGATAAACACTCCAGAAGATCAGCTCAAACACACAGAACTCAACGAAACGCGTGTCAGAACCTTCCAGCCGGGAACGTCTTTCATGATCACCGCTTCCTCCTCCAGATTCTCACGGAGCATCCGTAACGTCCTGGAGGAGAAACAAACCCGAGCCCACATCAATCAGACAGAAACAGAAACATCATTTAACGGAGAAGCACAATGACAGAAGATAAGAAGTCTTGAAAAACGTTTGTGATTTGGGGGAGAAACTGCTTTTTCATGCACGTGTCAAGTTTGAGATTTTGGGCTTTTTTGTTTTTCATAAAGTGTTTTTTTTAGACTAATGGAAAGAAAACATCCAAAACACTGTTAAGTGTTTCTTTTATAGCGCTTTATCTATTTGTGTCAATAGATTTCAATTACAGTTGTATTTGTAAAGTCTGTTTTCTCAAAGAGATGAGTTTTTTCTCCTACACTGAGCCATAAATCAACACTTCAGCAGCACTTACACACACCACACCAAACATTGTTATTCCTGTTCATATCCTGAAGGTTTTTATAGAGGGATTTGTTCATATATAATTTGCTTGATTATTTACATTTTATTCCCCAAAACATTGTGAAAATATAGTTGTCTAGTTTCTTCTGAATTATGAAGCGACAAAAATGATACACACAAAATAAAAACGTTTAAATCTAATATGTCAAAAATAAATAAATTGGCAATTTTGAAGAATTTTGAAAGTGACTTCATCCAGTGTTTAGATTTTTGTACTAGAAATTTGTGAAAAGAGTCCATTTTTCATTGAATATGGCATCATTTGCATATTTAAACAACATTTTGGAAAACCTGAAATACGAAAAATGTTTGCAATTATTAATTTAATCCATCAACTGGGTAAGGCGATAACTATTAGTTAATTTTTTTTACCCTATTCACCTGCAGTGTCTCACCTTAAAACAACAACAAATATCTAAAAAAAAAAAAAAAAAAATCAAGTTTTCATTCACCAATGACAGATATTTGTTCTTGTTTTAATCATAAACTCATTTCATTTTGATTACCTTCTCAGAAACAAAGACTTCATATCTTTATTTTATGTCTCCAGTAAATGTATCTTGATTTGAGGTTGTTTAGATGCTTCTAATGAAAAAGGTGATCGACATTTGCTGGCATGAATTTATGAATGAATACTTTCTGCTGATTTGAGACTTGTAGTGCTGAATGAGTGGATGAAGATGTTGTAAGATGTTGAGAGCTGCTGTAATCGATGTCTCTCTGAGTTTCTCACCGTCGGTCCTGTTCGGCCTGCAGCAGCGGCAGTAAAGCGATCCGCGCCTCCAGCTCCTCGATGTGCAGCCGTCTGTCGGAGGAAGAGCAGAACCGTCACCACTCTCCGTGGATGTTCACACTTGTCACGTTTGGTTCGATTAAAACAAACTCTGGTGCGATTGCTCTGATAGTGTGATTCACTTGAGTCCGTGTGAACGCTGCCATAAAAACCCTAGTGCTCACCGGACAAACAGACGTATTGAATGACATCAAAGCCACTTCGTTCATATTTCATTCGAACCACATCAGAGTTCGTTTGGAAGTGGACCGAGACCCATCTTTTTAGTGTTCTCAGTCCGTTTCCAAACAAACTCCAGAGCGGTTCGAATGAAATATGAACGAGGTAAAGTGGCTTTTATGTCACTGAACCCGACCAGTCCGGTCGTGAACGTGTCACTATGTCTTTCGGTTCAGTATGTTTAGGTTCGCTGTCAAAAATGTCAGTGTGAACGCTAAGCAGAGCAGGACCAAATGTATCATTTTCACTTTTGGTCCGGACTAAATGTAGCAAACGAACCAAACTACAAGTGTGAACACACCCTCAGACTGTGTCGATCGCTCACCTGCGCTCGCGGTTCCAGCGGAAAAGCCTCCAGTATCCGAACACCATGAGCCCCACACCGATACCGAACATACTGTAACCTGATGACCACATCACAACAACAATAAACACACCGACAGCAGTACATGAACCCGTTTCTGACACACAATCAAATAATGTGACAAATCAGACTTTGTTTCTCACAATTCTCAATTTACATTGCCCAATTCTGAGTTTACATCTCAAAATACTGACTTTACATCATGCAATTCTGTTTTTTTAAAATGCAGCTTATAAGGGCAGTCATGGCCTAATGGTTAGAGAGTCGGGCTTGTAACCCGAAGGCTGCTGGTTTGATTCCCGCACCAGCATGAATTGAAGGTGGGGATTGTGAATAAAGCGCTCTCTCCACCTTTAATACCATGATTGAAGTGCCCTTGAGCAAGGCACTGAACCCCACATTGCTCCCCGGGCGCTGAAGCAATGGCTGCCCACTGCTCCGGGTGGGTGTGTGTTCACTTCTCACTGCTGTGTGTGTGCACTCGTGATGGGTTAAATGCAGAGGTCCAATTTCGACTATGGGTCACCATAGTTGACAGTACGTTGTCACTTTCACTTTCATATCTCACAATTCTGAATTTTTTTTTACCAGATCTGCGATAAAAGGTCTTAATTGTAACTTTCCTTTTATCTCATGTGTTCATGTACAGTGAATCATATGCAGGAGTTCATATCTGTGACCCTGGAGCACAAAACCAGTGTTAGGTGTCACGGGTATATGTGCAGAAATAGACAACAATACACTGTATGGGTCAAAATTATTGATTTTTTTCTTTTATGCCAAAAATCATTAGGATATTAAGTAAAGTTCCAGGAATATATTTTGTAAATTTCCTACCGTAAATATATCAAAACTTAATTTTTGATTAGTAATATGCATTACTAAGAACTTCATCTGAACAGCTTTAAAGGTGATTTTCTCAATATTTGGATTTTTTTGCACCCTCAGATTCCAGATTTTCCAATAGTTGTATTTCGGACAAATATTGTTCATCCAAACAAACATACAGCAATGGAAAACTTGTTTATTTAGCTTTCATTTGATGTATAAATGTCAAAAATGTCAAAATTGGCCCTTATGACTGGTTTTATGGTCCAGGGTCACATTGATCAGAAACACAACAGTCTGAATCTCTTTAATGAGAACAGCACAGACTGACTGAAGCAACTACACCAGATCTGTTCAGACTCCAGGAATGAAAATCAACTATAAACCCCCTAATATTCCCAGATCTCCCACGAAGGCCATCTACAACCGGCTACAGTGACAGTAAGAGCCGTACTTCGATCAGACATTTGATGCTCAATATGACGCTGATCAGAGTTTGTGATCAGTGACATTGATCAGATCAATAACAGATGAACTGTTAATGAGGTCAAACTGACTGTTAAACCCGTCAGATGGAGCTGAATTGAGATGATTTATCGCAGAATGTGAAATGACGATCAGAGGAGCTGTGTGTGTGTGTGTGTGTGTGTGTGTGTGTGTGTGTGTGTGTGTGTGTGTTTGTGTGAATCCCGCTGTGATCAGCTCTAAACGCTCCTCGCGGACGCACGTACCGGACAGTCCTCGTCTCGGCAGGTTTCTCCGGTAATCTATGGGCCCGTATCCTCCGGGTGGAGGCATGTCCTGCTTCACCTTGGACGCCGCCATCGTTCCGTCCAGCGCCGCTCCGCTCGCGTCTTCTTCGGCTGCGGTGAGGGCGAATCAGCGCTGCTCTCCGGCGCCTCCAGCGGAACCAATCAGAGCAGCGCCACACTAGTGTTGCCAAGTCCGCGACTTTCCCTCGGTATTGGGTTACATTAACACTGTTGCCGTGAGCTGTTCTTCACGTCCGCGGGTTGAAGCGACTCCAATAACGTAATATTTAGCCCCTGGAACCCCGCCACAAAATGTGTATTTAACCCCCCGGAGCGCGATTGGGCTACTTGGACTAGTTTTGAGAAACAGTTCGGTGGGTTTTGTTGTGAAAACCTGGCAACCCTGCGCCACACAAACAGCCTGAAACTCATTTACGAAACTTCGCAGACAAATGATCTGAATCTGATATTGAAAATTTGCTTTATTTTGGTAGTTTTACAAAGAGATTCTATATGGGGCATAATGAGCTTTTAAGTGTTTATTTTTATTTGCATTTAATCTATTTGCGTCTGTAGATTTCAGGTCCAAACCATGTCTTTAAAGAGTTTTTTTCCTCTTACAAACACCAAACTTTAGTTTTATTGCTCTCTGTATTGTGAAGGTTTGTTTATATTTCATTCACACTGATTTAAACATTTTACATTTTTACTTTTTTTTTTCTTTTCTTTTCTGTCTGTTGTCAGTATTTAATTAAAAAGAAAACCCTGATATGTGACCCTGGACCACAAAACCAGTCATAAGGGTCAGATTTTTTAACCTTTCCACTGCTGTATGGTTTGATAGGACAGAACAATATTTGAAAATCTGGAATCTGAGATGCAAAAAAAATAAAAAAAAATCTAAATACTGATAAAATCACCTTTAAAGTTGTCACAATGAAGTTCTTGCAATGCATATTACTAATCAAAAATTAAGTTCTGATATATTTACAGTAGGAAATTTACAAAATATCTTAAAAAGAACATGATCTTTACTTAATATCCTAATGATTTTTGGCATAAAAGAATCATTTTGACCCATACAATGTATTGTTGTCTATTGTTACAAATATACCCGTGACACTTAAGACTGGTTTTATGCTCTATATGACAACAAAAACACACAAGAATTTTGATGCTGACTTCATATCAATGTTCAGATTTATGTGCTGGAAATGTATGCAAATTAGTGCATATTTAATGTCTTATTTGGTTTAATATTTGTCTCATTTACATATTTAAACAACATTTCCTTAAAGTTTGTACCCTGTTCATCTGTAGTTTCTTGTCCTAAAGTATATTTCTGTGTTTTATTTAGGTTGTAATAATGTTCCAGATCAACCTGCTGAAATAAACTGATATAGTTTGATCTGAAATCATCTCTTCTGCTTCTTGCCAGTGTGTGGCAGACGAATGGGTAAAGTTGGGCATTCAACATTCAATTCAGGCTCTTATTTTCATCCTGTTTGTTCATCATCTCAACAGAACACATGAACTAATCTCTAACTATGATTTCACAGACCATTAAAACACATAATGTGAAACGCCGTAAGTGAATCAAGGTGTGCAGTCAGAATGAAAGGGTTAAAACGTTTTATTACAGGAACAAATAAATCTAACAAACTGTAACTTTGTACATGTTGCAGGAAGCAAATGCAACAGGAAACGTGACACGCTGCATCTGTCCGTAACCATGGAAACACGACGGTGTGACGTCATCGCAAAACAAAACAAAAACAAACGCATCGGTGAACTCGACTGTTCGACAGGCGGAAACATGATGATGATTTTTATTGATGTGCAGTTTAACAGTGAGAGTTTAACCAATCAGAGCCAAGAGATCAATCTGCCTTCATCATCATCGTCATCATCATCATAAACACTGATGCTCTGCACCAATAATCAGCCACTCATTAAACAACAATCTGAGTTCACTGATGATCTTATACACCAATTATCAATGGAATTATTTCAGAAACGCTTTAATCAAATGTTTTACACCTGGAGAATCACCTGCATAGAAATACAAACAATAATCAGAAAAAGATTGACAAATGTAGGAAACTTCAACTGACTCGAAACTCAGATTAATCTATGAGCTGAAATAATAAATGTTTGTGGAAGAACAAACTTCTGTCAAATGTGATTTGCAGTCAAACACACGCATGACACACACACCCTTCAGCTCAAACCACACACACATACACACACAGACACACACTTACACTTACACTTACATAACTTAACAGTCAAACAAACCTAAATAATAATAAGAAGCCGTAACAGAAACAAAGCGGCCCGCAGACGGACAGACAGACGGCGGCGCGTGAAGCGTCTCGTTTGCATTCGGTTGGTGTTTTTGTGAAGTGAAGTGATGATGTAAGAGCGCGGCTCCGCTAGCGTCACGTGATCCGCGCGTCGGTGCCGTCGCGCCGCACCCGACGAGACTCGAAGCCCTTGTGTGAAGAAACCTGCGGAAACCGCTCAGATCCTCCGGAACGGAGCGGAGACAGATGAATCCAGAACCTCCAGAGTCTGGACTCCTGCCGTTTTACTTCCAGGTGTTTGCGGCCTGTGAGATGGAGCGGGACGGGATCATGTCCAGCAGATACTCTCTGTGACGCTCCACCGCAGACGGCTTATGAACAGACAGACTGGGGTTCACGTAGGCCATAGTCACACCTGACAGAGACACACACACACACACACACACACTATATGAACATGATGACGTGACTGAACATGTGATCTAGTGAGTTATCAGGTCAGCGCTCTGATCTCTCAAATCCAGTGGATCAGAATGTCTTCAAACCAGGGCTATTAATTTAAACTAAAACTATTTAAACATTACTGCTAATTGAAATGAACCTAAAATAAAATATAAATATTAGATGGAAAAAATAAATAAATAAATAAATAAAAACTAATAATAAAATTAAAAAAATTAAAAATAAAACTGGAATGAAATGAATTAAACACACACGCATATTATATATGATATATATATATAATATAATATATAATTCCTAAAGCAACCTTTCTAATTTCCCTTTGATTCTAAAACGGAACACTAAAACTAAAGTAAAAATAAAGTAAACCTAACTAGTTTTTAACTATATATATATATATATTTTATATATATATATATATATATATATATATATATATATATATATATATATATATATATATATATATATATATATATATATATATATATATATATATATATATATATATATATATATATATTATATATTATATATTATATATATATATATATATATATATATATAAACAAAAACTAATAAAAACAACAAAAGCACATAAAATTTAAATAAAGTATTTCAGTTAGTTGCTAATTTTTTAATGTAGAAACATTAAAATGACTGGAAATAAATTAAAAGAAAAAAGTAAAGCCAAATAGCTATATAAAAAAAAAGATAAAAGGGCTAAAAACACACGGCAAAATTACATTAAACTGTAACTAAGATGAAAATTAAAACAGAATAAAAATGAAAGCTAAAACTGAATAAACTAAATAAAAAAAAAAAATAAAAATAATAATAATAATAATAATAATAATAACAACAATAATAATAAAAAGTAAAGCCAAATAGCAATAAAAATTATTAAAACACATGGCAAAATTACAATAAACTGTAACTAAACTGATGATGAAAACACAAATGAAAGCTAATTCAAAAGACTAATTAAAGCTGAATGTCTGTCAGTAGAAGAGCGCTGCTTGAGCGTGTTTTGAGCAGAATCTACCTGCGGCGCCGCTGCTCCGTTTCCTCACGCCGCTGCCTCTGCTGCTGCTGACCTTTGACCCCTGACGCTCTGCATGCTTACCTGGCCTGTTGACCAGAGCGGCGGCCGCCACGGCGTTCTGCAGCTGAGAGGACGGGGAGAACGAGTGAGGAACGGCGCGGATCGCGGACGGCTGCACGCTACGGGCCGACGGACTCTGAGACACCTGGAGGAACAGACGGCAGCGTCAGTCACACTGAAGAACCAGAACGACCTCAGAACGACGGACACGCAGCTGCGACGCCTCACCTGTTTGATGGTTGCGATGTGGCGGCTCACGGTCTGAACGGCGCGTCCCTGCGTCTGCTGAACTAAAGAGGAGGAGCGCGCTTTGACCTGATCGACCTTCATCCCGTGAGAGGATGATGATGATGAAGAGGCGGGGGACGTGGCCTGCTGCAGCACGCGCTTATCGAGCTCCTGCTCCTGCTGAAGCGCCTTGACGAACGCCGCCTTCAGACGATTGGTGTGTTCGGCCTTCAGCACCTTCTTCTGATTGGACGACATGCACTGCTCACACATGACGGCTCCGCCTTTATCTCGACGCCAGCGGCAGGTGAAGTCCGTCTTACACTGAGAGCAGCAGGACGGCTCTCCACCGCTGACCACCAAACCCGCGTACAGACCCTGCTTACCTGACACACACACACACACACACACGATTTATAGTCAGAATGGATGTTTTAGAGCTAAACTTATTGTTTTCTAACTGAAGAACACAGTTTCTCTTTGTTTATTACTGTGCAGTGGTATGAAACTCTCTGTATAGGGCGGTGTGCACTGACGCTCCAAAGTTTGAGATCAGTGAAACTTGTAATGTTTTTTTTTTTTTAAGTCTCTTTTGCTCATCAAGGCTGCATTTATTTGTATAATAATACATGCAAATAAATAAACGCAAATAAATGCAGCCTTGATGAGCGTAAGAGATTTCTTTTAAAAAAACATTACAAGTCTTACTGATCCCAAGCGTTTGAGCAGTGGTGTACACGTGACTGTATGAAGGGCGTTGCTGATCCAAACCTCGTCCCAGAGACTCCAGCAGGTTCTGCACCACCTCCTCCAGCCCCACCAGGTAGATGAACTCGTTATTGGCCGCCGACGGCAGGAAGTTGAGCTGCGGCATGGGCGGTTTGGGCGGCGGGATCTCCAGCAGCGTCTTCTCCAGCTGTTTGCGCAGCGCTAGTTTGGCCGCCTGACGACCGTCTGGAGACTGACCGGCGTTCAACACGCTCGACCCGGTCTTCAGGTTTGAGCCGGTGGCCTGCGGGACAGAGTCAGTGAGTTCTGAGTATATTAGACGGATTATAATGTGAACACGTAGTAAATGGAAATGGAATGATGTCAACTTAAGAACAAACGGAGAAAGAGAAATAAAGCACATAACATTTAAAATGGACTGTTATTCTGCAGCAACAGCTGTGATACCAGTTTAAAATACCTTTATTAAAAGCAAGTCTGATTTCAGCATTGATGAGGACATAACAGCAGATCAGATTTATTGCTAGCATCAGTTTAGTAGTGTCTGATATTGGTAGAGTCATGTCATAGCGTCTCTACTCTACTACGGGGCTACATGAGCTCAACATCAGACGGGCTGCAGTGTTAATTTTGCATTAAATTGATGAGCTTATTAAAAAAAAAAGAAACCCTTATTTCATAGACACATTGTCTTTCAGTAATTCAAGCACTTCTCAAGTACCTCTTTAGGAATATTGCCATTTTCAAGGGTTTTCCAGGCCTTAAATGTCCAAAAGTCAATTTCAAGTACTTCAAGCACCTCGTACGAACCCTGTATTAAATCACTAGTGAGTTGTGCACGTTCACACCTGGTTGATGCTGACCAGCAGGCCGGTGCTGGGGATGGTGGTCATGCGTATGAGGCCGGGCTGGATGATCTTCTGTCCCGCGACGCTGCTCACCGTGGCTCTGGGAGCGAGGAGCAGGGGAGGAGGACCCGAAGACGAGTTCTGCTGCTGTCTCAGGCTGGAGATCTGCTGCGGCGACACCGAGATCGACTGCGGCGCAAGAGACAATCGTCACCGAACGTTCGCACGGGTAATAATGAGACCGACGGCAGGTGTGTGACGCACCTGAGCTCCTCTGACCAGCGGAGGCATGATGATCTGAGCGCCGGTCGAGCCGTGTTTGGACAGCTGATTGCCGCGCACCAGCGGAGGAGGAATCACCGTCCCAGAAGCCCGAGCAGAGATCACCTGATCAGCAACAGCACGGACAATTACACAATACACAAAGCACTTTCTGGCTGCACATTTCAGAGTCAAGTTGTGTTTATAATGTTTTGTATTTTTGGGAGTGAGTTTGTGTATGTGTGTACATGTATGTGTGTGTGTGTGTTTCATGGACTCACAGGTTGTGTGGTTTTCCCAGTAGCAGATCCCTTCACCAGAGGAGGAGGCGCACTGGACACAGGAGCCGCCGGCTGATGGAGACACAACAGAATAACCAGCATCATTAACCCGGTCAGTTTAACTCCTTTCACACTGTTTGACCTCCATGTATCCAAATACACAGATGGTCAGTGGGTTATGATTTTATGTTAAATTAAATCATCAGCTGTGCTACTAAAGGTCGTGGCACACGAGGTCACACGAGGTCACATGAGATTCTGCATGGCTGCAGTGTCAGTTTCAGCTCATTTGTGTTGATTTTGTCGTACCTTCTGTACGCTGGATTCTTTGTGTATTTGACTCTGTCTGAGTTTCTTGAGCAGGATGAGTTTGGCCTCCTCTAAACGCAGCTCCTCCTTCAGCTGCTTAATGACGTGCTCACGCTCCTCTGGAGAACTCCTCTACACACACACACACACACACACACACACACACACACGATTACACAATACACAACAGAAATCCAAGACTCCATTACGAAAGCGCTGGTATACAAACACAATCTCTGTTCAACACGACCCGTAACGTGTGAATGCGTCGTTTCTCATGTCAAAGGTCACGTGTTTACCATCAGCAGATCCGTGTCCAGCTCTTTGAGGTGATTTCCTCCGTTCACCTGTGGACTGGGCGCCTCGTCCGACAGAACGATCACATCATCGGGCGACGGAGACCTCGCCTCTCTCTTCACCGAACTGCAATCAAACACACGTCGTTAAACATTTATTTATTTAAAATATTTTCTTTTCTTTTTTCTTTAAATTTTTATATATGGTTTGAAGTTTTTATATAGAATATATTATATATATTTAACAAAATAGGGGTGCAGAAAGGCAGACCAGTTCTGGAAAATTTCTAAAACTCTCCAGAAATCAGGATTTTTTTCACTTTCAGAATATTTTGGAAAGTTTCCAGAAATTTTCAGGAAATTGTCCACCCCTTTTTAACCCTATTCCACAATGAATATTTTACAAAATTATCCGATTAAAATCTGTGTGATAAACGATGTACATCAAAAGTAATCCAGAAGTAGTCCAAAATTACATTACTGACTATACTATTTTTAATGAAATTTTTAATCAGTAATTGACTCAATTTGTAACTACTACCGCAGTACTGTGTGAACTAGTAGTGTTTGGCGTTTCTGTGCAGGTCAGTGATGAGATCGATCAGTGCTGCTGTCGTCCACTAGAGGGGGGCAGATAGGAAATAATCCAATCAGCTGTGAGCTCAGAGGAGCAGTGGTCACATGACTGCGGTCAAACAAGCCAAACGTCTCTTACTGTGTCCTCACACGCAGCAAAGGACAGATGGGGGAAAAAAAATAAAAATATCACAGCACACGCTCCTCAATAACACATGTGACCTGAGGAGTCAAACGCTTAACTCTAACTAACAGTTGCAGTACTAGTGATGAGTGACTAGTAAACATCACTAATTCAATGAAAGCACAGTTTCATCATCCATCATCAGGACATCCACACAGAGTCGAACTCTACACACCCGTCACTGATGATGAGGAGGAGGAGGAGGAGAGCCGAAGTGCTGATGGATCAGAGCAAATGAACCTCTGCTCGTGTCTGAGGAACATGGACTGAAACTCTGAAGCTCCTGAGATCTGAGTTTGTGTGTCTCAGAATGACAAACACTGAGAAAGACAAACCTTGGCCATTTTGAAAAAAGATGTTTTTAAAGTAAATTTCTGCATGAAATTATATTATTATGTGTTGATAAATGACCAGTGTGTGAGCGTGTGTATCATCATGTTACAGCACTGGAACACACTGGAACATACGTGTCATCAGAAAAGAAGCAGGCTTGATTGTTTAAGCTCTTTAAAAACTTTCTATGAATCACCAACAAACCAATTCACAAAAGTCACTGTAGGCTAAAAGACTCTCCACAAACATCTGCAGTACAGTGAACCTGTGATTCCTCAACATTTCTTCACAATCGAACCCATTTACCCTCAAATATGTGACCCTGAACCACAACATAAGGGTCATAAGGGTCAGTTTAAAAAAAAAAAACTGAGATTTAAACATTATCTGAAAGCTGAATAAATAAATAAATAAAATAAAGCTCTCTATTGATGTATGGTTTGTTAGGATAGGACGATATTTGGTCAAGTCACAACTATTAGAAAATCTGGAATCTGAGAAAAAAAATATATATTGAGAAAATCACCTTTAACGTTGTTGTCCAAATAAAGTTCTTAGCAATGCATATTACTAATCAAAACTAAGTTTAGACATACAGTAGTCAACATTTGAAGTGGATCAGAACCTTTCAAAGTTATGCTAAAACCAAAACAATACCCGTCCTTGTCTTAGAACAACTTTGATCAACTTTTTTAAACCACTTCAAATGTTGACTACTATATTTATGGTAGACAATTTACAAAATATCTTCATGGAACATGATCTTTACTTAATATCCTAATGATTTTTGGCATAAAAAAAAAAGGATAATTTTGACCCATACAGTGTATTTTTGGCTATTGCTAAAACCTGTGATACTTAAGACTGGTTTTGTGCTGCAGAGTCACATACTGTATGTTCTTGAGATTTTAAACGATTATTTCAGTATTTAAAACATTCAGATGTTCATGGTTCTCTGATATTGCTCAATGGTCACATGACATGCAGGTGAAAAATCTTTCATCTTATAGTGGATGTTTTTTGTTGATTGTTTTTGTTTGTTTGTTTGTTTTTAATTGTACATTTTTATGATTGAATTAATCATTAGCTTAATGAGGAACACATTGCACACGTATGCACTTTACACATGCTTTTATCCAAAGTGACTTACAGAAGAAGAACAAAAGCAGTTCATAATTTATTAGAAAGCTAGATGAGGTGAATATAGATAATATATACTGGTGAATATAAAGTGAAAGCGAAAGAGGAGTGAGTGTTCAGAGACAAACTTCCTCCACCGGAGCTCAGTCACACAAATCAAACTGCAGCATTTGAGCAATGTGGGATCTGAGCGCTGGTGATGCTGGGAAACCAACAGAATCACACATGATGAGCAGGAGTTTGAGAAAGGATTTACACGGGCCTGTAAACACACGGTTCAGCCGCTGATCACTGAAGCGCACGCACACACGCACACACACACACACACACACACACACAGAGTTCTGGACTCCAGCGAGAGGAGACTGTCTTTGTGTGAGATCAGACTCTTCCTGTGCATTAATCACCCAACTAAACACAAGTCACGTGACCCACCGCATGTTCTGCTGATGTCATGTGACACCCCTCCCCCTCCCCTACTGGAAACCATGACAACCAGCCGGCTGGAACCGGTTAGTGACACATGGCCTTCATTTTGTGAAGTGAAGGAGCGTTCAGGTGCTGCCAGAAAATGGAGAAACTTTGGGGGGGGGAGGAGGGGGGGGACAGGACGGACACACACACACACACACACACACACACACACACACACACGTTGTGTTTACATGTTTTATGGGGACATTCCATAGGCGTAATGGTTTTTATACTGTACAAACCCTATTTTCTATGGCCCTACACCTAAACCTAGTCCTCACAGGAGACTGTGCACACTTTTACTTTCTCAAAAAAACTCATTGTGCATGATTTATAAGCCTGTTTCCTCATGGGGACCTCACAAATGTCCCCACAAGGTCAAAATTTACTGGTATTACTATCCTTGTGGGGACATTTGGTCCCCATAACGTGATAAATACCAGGTGCACACACACACACACACACGTCAAACCTGACTGTAAATTACAAGAAAATCATGAAAACAAACATCCTGGTCTCAGACACAAACACAACTTCCTGTTTCACACAGAGCTGATCCCGCAGCATGATTGCAGCATCTATTAAAGCAGATTCATTAACATCAAACTCTCTCTATGAGGAATCAGCCGTATCATAATGCCAGTCATATTCACAACAGCTGTGGAATTGTGGGAATCATTTCCCAGGATGCCCTGATCATCTAAATCCTCACCTGACATAACCCTCTTTTCAAGAATCCTAAAAAATAAAATGTATCACAAAATTTCCACAAAAATATTGGGCAGCACAACTGTTTTTAACATTGATAATAATCATAAATGTCTGTTGAGCAGCAAATCAGCATATTAGAATGATTTCTGAAGGATCATGTGACACTGAAGATTGGAGTAATGATGCTGAAAATTCAGCTTTGATATTTCTAATAATTCAGCTAATAATATTTCACATTTTTACCTTATTTTTGATCAAATAAATGCAGCACTGGTGAGCAGAAGAGACTCTCTTACCGACCCCAAACTCTGAGAGATCAGTGTAAACACACAGAGACGCAGCGCTGATGGGACAGAGCAGGACGCAGGTTTGCAGCTGAGTGATTTTAACTTTTAATCATTGTCTTGTATTCCGCACTCATCACATGAGATTTGAGAGGAAAGTCCGAAACTACGGGACACCAGCATCACAGTCACAAATGAACAAAACATGATGATCACTCAGAACATCCAGTGACCCAAACACACCGATCTCAATCTACTGAACCAAACTCACTGCTCTGAACATGGGTTTGTTCATCTTCATCCTGTTCTGTTTTTTTTTTTTCATATTGCAGAGGCTGTATTGCACTAAATGTTGGTCACTCATGTGAAGTAGGCTTATGTTTTGTAGACACACACACACACACACACACACACTAATGTCATGTAAAGCTTCCTCACGTGTTGCTCATGTCCATGGGCTCGTCTCCTGTCTGCACCTCCACTTTGATGGTGGCCTTCAGGATGCTGGAGGACTGGACCGCCACGGCCGTCTCCGATCGGGAGCGCTCCACGCCATCCAGCTTCAGCCGCTTACCGTCCGCGGGCAGAGAGTCCCGCTCTAGCGCACGCTTCTGACTGCGCGTCTGCCGCACCGCGTCCTCAGACATCACCGCACCTGAACACAAAATCATCCGCATTATGGAAGTGCATCATCACGTGCTGCGCTGGGGCAAACGCATTACAGGTAAAGAGAGTTATGTAAACAGATTACTTTTCCAAGTAACACATTGCTTAATTAATTTACAAAAAAAATAGCCAAGTTATTTTGTGTTTCCCTATTTATTGACTGAAAGCTCCACATGTGGAGAGAAATCAGGAGTAAGATTTTACTTGTGAAAAATGTGAAACTGTGTTTACTCATCTCACTCTCAAAAAACAGATTCAGTATTCCTCAAAATGAATAAAAACAGTGAAATTCAACTCAGAATATGAAGCAAACTATGAAAATTATGAATTAGCATTGTGTGTGAAATGTGAAATGTGCTATATAAATAAACTTTGCCTTGCCATTTTATTAACCAGTGTTTTTGCTGCTGACCTTCAATAAACCAGTTCAACAATACTAATAAGCAAACATTACTCAAGATAAACTAACATTTGTTCTTTATTTAACTGCTGAAGAGTGTTGAGCTTTCTTCTTCTGCATTCTAATGTACAGATGTGAATTTACTTTTTCTTCAGCCTGAGGCTGATTCCTTTCACTATTGGTGCCAAAGGGCTTTTACATTTGCCAAAAATGTAACTTTTTATATCAAAACAAACAAGCAAGCCCTACACAGATTTAAAAAAAGTAATCCAAACATAACGTAACACATTACTTTCTGTAAAAGGTAACTAAGTAATATAATTAGTTACTTTTTTAGGGAGTAACACAATATTGTAATGCATTACCTTTAAAAGTAACTTTTCCCAACATTGATCATGACCCTTCACCGTTCTGATCTGGGATCAGCCTCTAATTATAATTTACAATAATGCACTGATTGATTGCAAGTTTCACAGTTTCTCTGAATTTGAGCTGCTTAGGAACAGACGACCAATCAAACGGTGCCTCAGTGCTTAACTTATTAAATATTCATGAACAGTCACACAAACATTCATGTGTGTTCACTGTCAATAGACAGCTAACAATACTGATCTGACATCAGTCTGTTTTCTGTCACATGTTCCAGTGAGCACAGATGGAGAAACGGGTCATGTGACGCAATCGCCTAATGTTAACCTCAAATATGCAAACGAGAAGGAATGCAAGTGTGAAATCTGAAAACCTGAATCCAGAATTAGTGTGACACAGGATTACATTAACCAGGTTAATAACGATATGTGTGTGAGTTTGTGCATGTAAGAAACAGGAAAATAAATGCTCATCACTCATGAATCTCTACAGCCAAGAGCGTCATTATTCAGATCAGATCACTGACCAGAGGTCAGTGGGTCCGTGATGCTCGACAGGAAGTTTCAACGACAAAGAAAGAAAACCTACATGAGCTCATTCCTGCAGGAGAGCCACGGCACACTCTCATCAACACACTTCCTGTATGACAGGAAGAGGCACACGCACACACACACTCTTACACATGCGCACACACGCACGCAGATAATGGAAAGCTGACTCGAGTTGTTTTCTCTCTTCCACCCAGTGACGTGACACACACACACACACACACACACACACACACACACACACACATGACCCTTCCCAGGATTCCATGGGCCACACAACGCACTTTCCTGAGAACCGGTTGGAACCGGTATGTGCGTGACAGAGAGAGAGAGACAGAAGACGAGAGTTAACCCTTTGAGGGCTGAGGTGGGAAACCCTCGCTCTGTTCTACAGACCACTAGTTAGTGCTAGTTACTAATTCTCAGTCACTTCCAGCAGCTGGATGAGAAGATCTGGAGTCACATGCGCTGTTTCTATGTTGCCTGATGCCGTTTTATATTCTTTCTGAATGTTTGATACCCTCAGTCCTCATTCATTGTCCAAATGCATCTAAAAAAAAAGCAGAATTTTAAAATCTGCTTGTAATTAAAAAGTGCAAAGTTTTAGTGCAAACAATCACTTTTTAAAGCTGAAGTGAATCTGGATTATTGTGTGTGTGTGCATAGAATACAGGAGTGACTCTGAACTCAGCGGTAACCATAGTAACAAATCTTGCAGCGGTAAACAAACAACACAGACGTCAACGCTTAAAGTTGTGTGGTGTCAGATACTGCTGAGCAAACCCATATTAGCACATTCAGATTCATCAGTCGCTGGTCTAAGCGTGTTTGGACAGGATCTGAAGATGAACTGTTTCAGTCCATCCTCACACCGATCCCGTCTTCATCTGTGCTCCAGCTCATCATCACTCTGACCGCAGCGTTCCAGCGCAGCACTGACTCACTCCTCATGCTGTTACACACTTTCCTTTGCTTAATAACTGAAACGGACCAATCAGAGCAGCACCAGAGGTCACGTGACCACCGCGGTGGATGGATTTGGAGTCTGCAGGCGATAAAATGGCGCAGCGGTGTTGTGTTACACATCCCTTGTGGCTGACACACACAAACACACACACACACACACGGTTGAGCGGGCCTGAGTGAGTGTGTGCAGGACAGACCAGCATATCTCATGTAACTAATTTCCAGCAATCAAACAATTAACCGATAGAAACACACACTCATTCTGACTGACTGTTTCACTGAATTCAATCATTAAATATATCAAACAAGCCATGAGGACCAGGACAACTAACCGGATAAACCCGTGATGAGCATGAACATGTTCAGCTCAAACGCCAGTGACCAACTGCAGGAGAATATTCTGATCTGGTGATTCATCCAATCAGAGCACAGCACTTCAAAAGTTGTTTTTTGAAAGAAACGAAGAGTTTCAGTCATCATTAAGTTGATCAAAAGTTAAGACATTTATAATGTTACAAAATATTTCAATTTCAAATAAATGCTGTTCTTTCTAATCATCTGTGAATGCAGAAAAATCAAATGTATCAGACAGTTTTCAGAACGGTTTTCAACACTGATAATAATCAGAAATGTTTGTTGAGCAGCAAATCAGTATATTAGAATGATTTCTGAAAGATCATGTGACACTGAAGACTGGAGTAATGATGCTGAAAATTCAGCTTTGATCACAGCAATCAATTACAGTTTAACAGATATTCACATAGAAAACAGCTGATTTAAAGTGTTATAATATTTCTCTGTTTTTGTGCTTTTGATCAAATAAATAAAGCCTTAGTGAACAGAAAAGACTTCCTTTAAAAACATTTAAAAATTTTACAGAACCCAAATTTTTGAACTCTAGTGTTGATCGGATTCTCAATCATGTGACCAAAGGCTCATGTTGGTGTGATGTAGAAATCAGCTGCCCAATGAATCTAGTAAATCTGTTCCTGCTTGATTTCAGACTAAACCTTGATCTGATTCATCAGTTGTTTCTCCAGCGCATTTGAGCTGCACAACCCACACACACACACACACACACACACACACACACACACACACACAGGCCTGCGATAATGGGATAAACTGATGGCAGCGCCGCAAATGTCAGTGGTTTACTGTGACCTGAGAACATGACGGCCAGGTTTCCTGCACTGATGTGTGACGTGAACTACATGAGCCCCTCAAATCAGTGAGCTCAAAAACACCACATCCGCTGCACAGCACCAGATGAGCACCAGAGTGTGAGCTCACAAACACACACACAAACACACACACACACACACACACACAGACAGAGCTCTGTTCCAGTGAGCTGCCTACATAGGGAGCATCTGAAGGCGTCACAGGCGCTCCAGGACTGCTGTACCTTGCCAAATCCTAGAATGCATTGCAACAAGCTCTATGAAAAAAATCTATATAAATATCCTTTTTTAATTCTGAATATCATCCTTATTAATACTAAGTATTAAGAAGCATATTATTTTATTCACTATTATTAATACTGAAATTTCTATAAGCATTTTCACAATACAAGCTTTACAGAAAATCATAACGTTATGTTTATGATATCATAATATCTTCACAGCTTTTAAATGCATTTATCAGATTAAAGATGGATGAAATCAGTTACATTTTGTGACAATATAAACAATCAAGCAGTTGAGATTTGCTATATAATATATATATATACACATGCACTGCTGCTCAAAAGTGTGGGATCGGTAAAACTTGTAATGTTTTTTTAAAGAAGTCTCTTACGCTCATCAAGGCTGCATTTATTTGATTAAAAAAAAAAAAAATCAGGAAAAAAATAATAATGTACTAATGTTGCAAAATGTTATTACAATATAAAATAATGTTTTTTATTTCAAAATCCTATAAAATATAATTTATTCCTGTGATGCAAAGCTGAATTTTCATCAGCTGTTACTCCAGTCTTAAGTGTCACATGATCCTTCAGAAATCATTCTAATATGCTGATTTATTATTAGAATTATCAATGTTGAATATTTGTCAAATATTTTTTTTTTGGAACCTGAGATTTTTTTTTTTCAGGATTCTTTGATGAAAACAAGTTAAAAATAACAGCATTTATTCAAAATATAAATCTTGTCTAACAATGTAAATCTATGCTTTATTAATTTAACACATTCTTGGTGAATAAAAGTATAAAAAAAAAAAAAAGAAAGAAAGAAAGGAAAAAAAAAGTTTACTGACCCCAAACGTTTGAACAGTAGTGTATATTGTTAGAAAAACAAACTATTTTAAATAAATGCTATTCTTTTTAACCTTTTATTGATCAAAGAATCCTGAGAAAAAGTATCACAGGTTCCAAAAAAAATAAAAAATATAAAGCAACACAACTGTTTCCAGCAACGAAAATAAATCAACATATTACAATGATTTCTGAATGATCATGTCACACTGAAGACTGGAGTAATGATGCTGAAAATGCAAATTAAATTACAGATATAACTTAAATTTTAATGTATATTAACATAGAAAAGCATTGTTTTACATCGGAAAAATATTTCACAATATTAAATTTTTTCCTGTATTTTTGTTCAAATGAACACGTCTTCAAAAACCTTTAAAAAAAAACTTACTCATCCCAAACTATTGAGCAGCAGTGAATAGCTTTATGTAAGTGTACTACAGTATGTATGAGGATAAAGTTGGAAATTCCAGCATGTAATAGTTCAGTCTAATGAAGAACAGCCAGTGTCTGTGCTGATGTGTATGTTTATGATCATTAGACTGTCACGTCATGAGTTTGACGTCATGTTAACATCAAACTGAATCAAGTGTTATTTAAATCAGTTGTGAATGCGGTTCTGCCTCAGTGAAAATGCTGCTTTAATAGGGAGTGGACTAGAGTTGGGACAGAGCCCAATGATGACCTCTGACCTCTGTGTCTCCAGATATGCATAGAGTCAGTGTCTCTGCAGGGCTCACACTCACGTCAGGCCACAGGAAGTGTCTGTGCACAGTGTATTTATAGCGTCTGATGTAATGACCTCCCCTACAGCGCTCGCTAAACGCTGAGCATGACCTACGTGCCTGTCCGTCCGTGTGTGTGTGTGTGTGTGAGATAGAGAGGAAGACGCATCTCCTTCTGCTCCTGAAGGAACACGTGATTCTGAATCAGAATCGCTGACTGAACAGAGACGCCAAACACGCTGCACTTTCACAAACCAGCAGACGATTCATTTATGAGCCAATGACAGTCAGAAACACACCAACGGTCCAATCAGAGCGTCTGTCCCGTTATAATGTCCCTGTGAGTCAAAAACATGCCCACATTCTTTACATGAAGACTAAAATGTGTTTCATAATGCTAAATAATCTTAATGCATTGTTCAGTTAGAGATCATTATTCTGTCAACATTTACACTAAAGACATTCTGAAGAACACGGGGAACCAAACAATGTATGTCCACACTGTATGGACACAAAAACCTAAGACTTTTTTCAAAATATCCAATAAATAAGAAGAGGTTAGAAAGACATGAGGGTGAGTAAATGATGCCATAATGGCTGAACTACGAATTCAAAAAGGCTTCATTTGTGCAAAATAATCATTGTGACATGATGAGATCACCAGTGATTTTAAATGCATGTGTGAGAGTCTCTAGATGTAAACACAGCCAGCGAAGGGTTAAAGTGTCCTGATCAAAACTAGTGTCGGTAAACTCTAAGCAAAGCACTAGAATGTGATGATTCACACCGACACGCTTCCCATCAGGCCTGAGATCTGCAGCTGTGGTTTGCCACCAGCTCATGCAAATGCCACGCAGTTGAGTAACGACAACTTAAAATCTGTCAGACAAAAACATCTACATAACGTCCAGCAGCTCATGTCATACCTAAACAAGCCTGAGCGTCACATTACAGGTTGATTTTTTTTTTTTCTGAGTCTCACTGTATGCGATTTGGTGTACGAGCTTTCCGTCACCCGAGCAACGGCTTCAGCATCATAACGTCATGGCAACGGACAACAAACAGACGCTTCCAGCATCAGCAGCCACCGAACATCAAAACAAACAGCAGCAAACCCAAGACGAGTCTCCAGCGGTTCAGCAGAAACACGGTCAGACGCGCCGAGTGATTCTGAATCTCTGGGGAGGATTCGACACACGAGGGAGAATCACATGAACCGACAAAGATCTTCACACATCAGAGACACACACACACACATTTTAGTCAAGTTACTAAATATGAATAACTCATTCCACCTCTAAAAATGACTTTCCTTTCAGCTGACATCATCAATCCGTCGTTCATCAAGAACCTGCTTATACAGACACTTTTCACCATCTAATTGATTCTTTATGGATAATGTCAAGCCCTACATTTCTGAGTGTGACGTGTCATCAACTAAACACCAATGACTCGTTTACAACAGCATCTGTTTCTGAATCAATTCATTTCAATGCATCAGTTTACTCTTATTTCAAGAACAACAGTATGATCTGAACATTAACATAAAACATAACACTGCTTCTTTTCAGAACAAACTAAAATAAAAGCATCTCATTATAATCCCTGTAAATATACTGAAAGCAATCTGGGTTGTAACGGTTCATCTTGACTTTAATACAAAAGGCCTTGAGTTAAAGCCCATATTAGACAAAGCCTGATAAGCACATTAGTGTCCACACCAATGGATGACATTGTTCTGTTTACAATAAGCGCAAGCTTAAACACGGGTGGATTCTGATTGGCTGCCGATGTTTTTATCGTTCATCGGCTAGAAAAAAAAATAATTCTGAAAATGATTCCAGGATATCATTATGTCATTATCATTACAGTTGTATTGTGGACTTCCCCATTCTCATTAAATTAGAATAATTCAAAGTTTATTGTTATTGTCTTTTGTGTGAAAAGGACTTTACACATGTTTTGTGTGATAACGGCACATCATCCAATCATCCAATTAATATTACATTAGATCAGTTACATTTGATTATTTTACTTAACTATATTAAAATGGCAGTGAACTATTTAAAGTGATTCTCCTCTTTTTTTATCTTTTAAATGTTATTTTCTAAAAAGAAAAAAAAACCTACTGCTAATATACATTCAGAAATTCTTAAGATTTGTGGAATTGCACACACAAACCACAGATCTGCAACATTTGATAACTTTAATGCACTCAATAACAAAGAAGTTAGATCAACAGTAATCTAAGAATAATCAAAGCAGATACTAATTTTAATAAAACCTAAAATGTGTAGACTAATAGATTACATTACTAACATGGTCCTCATGTAATGTGTGTTCAGGAACAGACTACAGTTTGTAAGCAAGTCCTAATGAAACAAGATCACGTCTACGGTGTTTCCTGCAGGCGGTTTGCAGACACCTATAAAGGGCCGAACAGATGGACGTCCTGCGGGTCACTCGCATCACAGCACTGTCACGTGACACGATGGCTCACAAAGACCCAGACAGTGATTTTGTGATTCTGACTGGCTGAAAGAGTCTCATCACCACAAACGTCATGCGGCTTTCTTTCCAAGCAAAGAGAAGCAGATCAAGCAACATGAAAATGCAGAACCTGTCCAGATGTGTGGGTAAACACACATACACACGTCTAAACTGGCACCTCACGTGCCAAAAACGAGTCTCAGGTGAGTTCTGATCGAGTCACGGGCAGCACAAACAAATAAGTCAAATCACAATTATTTGTGTAGCACATTTCACAGTAAATACACTGGAAAGAAATTTAACTTAGAAACCATTTTCACTTGCTAGTAAATTTCACAAATAATTACAAGAAATGGCAATTAAAACTAACTTAAACAACTTTTAAGCGGAAAAACTGAAATTGTATTATCTTGTAAAATATGCTCCAATAAACACCAATGTTTTATTTATGACTTAGAAAAGAAAAATCATATTTTACAGTGTAGTTTCAAATCAGCTTTATATAAAGTCATCCATACTGCTCTAATGCTTTATGACAGAGCAGATGTTTATAGCTGGATGATGTATAATGATATGAAAGATCCTCCAAATTCAGATCAGGCTATATCATCTTGATTTTATTTTGTGTTTCAGATATACATCAGAGCCAGTCTCACATTCATACGTCTGAACAATCAAAAACACTCAATACAAACAATTAAACACAAATACAGATTTGCAGAATCTGTGAAAATGTGAATAATTTAAACAAAATAAGAGAGATCATACAAAATGCATGTTATTTTTTTCATTTAGTACTGTCCTGAGTAAGATATTTTACATAAAAGATGTTTACATATAGTCCACAAGACCAAAAAAAATTGCTGATATTATAAAAACCCCTTCAAAGGTTTGGTTACCCGGATGATGTTTTTTTGTTTTGAGATGATTGTTCATGAGTCCATTGTTTGTTCTGAACAGTTACACTGAGCACTGTTCTTCAGAAAAATCCTCCAGGTCCTGCAGATTCTTCAGTTTTCAGCATCTTTTGTGTATTTGAACGCATTTCAGCAGTGACAGTATGATTTTGAGATCCATCTTTTCACACCGAGGACAAGTGAGAAACTCAAACACAACTATTAAAAAAGGTTCAAAAAAAGGGAAGTAAAATGTTTGAAGACCAAGGTAAATTGTACTTTCTCTTCCAGGAAACATGCAAGTATCTTCTGTTGCTTCCGAACAGCAGTACTAAATGGAAAAAATTATACTTTAATACTTATAAAAATTTGGAAATCTTCATCCTCTTCAAAAGTTTTCACCCCCCGGTTCTTAATGCATCGCGTTTCCTTCTGGAGCATCAGTGAATCTTTGAACCTTTTTTAATAGTCGTGTTTGAGTCCAGTGTGAAAAGATGGATCTCAAAATCATACAGTCATTCAAATATGCAAAAGATGCTGGAAAACTGAAGAATCTGCAGGACCTGGAGGATTTTTCTAAAGAACAGTGCTCAGTTTAACTGTTCAGAACAAACAAGTGACTCATGAACAATCATCACTAAAGATCATCCAAGTAACCACACTCAGTATTAAGAACCAAGGGGGTTATTTTAATAATTTCAGCTTTTTTTTGTCTTGTGGACTACATATAAACATCTTTTATGTAAAATATCTTACTCAGGACAGTACTAAATAAAAAATAACATCCATTTTGTATGACCTCTCTTATTTTGTTAAAAGTATTCTCATTTTCACAGATTCTGCAAAGGGTTCCCAAACTTTGGCATAAAACTGTAAGCGCATAGTTAGAATAATCAAGCAAGACTAATCAGGTTTAAAACACTTGATGAGGTCAAAGGTCATAAATGACACCTCTGTGGTTTAAATTCTCTCACGTTCCTTTTAATGTGTTTAATGTTGCTTTATTTTTTCCCTTTATTTACTTTTTAACATTTTTTACTTATTGCTTTTTTTTTATCTCTGAGCTTAAACTGTAAATTAATTTAAATTATTTAATGAATTCACTCGTATGTTTAATGTAAAGTACTTGCCTTGATGGCGTCACGAATGTTTGTGTTCAGTCAGTGACGTACGGCTGTCATGCGTGTCATATGCACGAGTGACGTGCAGCTGTCCAATGAATGATTGACGTAAAGCTGTCACATATACAGACGCATCAAACACGAGTCTTTTTGTCCCTCTGTGATCTCCTGCTCACTTCACTCTGTTATAAACTCATGGTCAAACTGACGAACCGCTTCAACACTTTCGGCGAGTGAATGAAGTGCACGAGCGCTAAATGTGCGCGTTCCGCTTTAAGACGAGGAAGAGGAGGATGAGCGCGACCGGAGGAGGAAGAGCGGCAGCGGCAGCAGCCCGGGACTCTTATTGTGATACAGTAAACATCGCGAGTTACAAACACAGCGAAACCCAACGAGCACCGAATCCGAACCGACACCAGCTGATATTACAGCACAAACATCACAATAACGTCAATCATCATCACAGTCATCACATCTGCGGGATCATAACAGTCGAGCGCTCGAGCCTCTTTCACACTTCAGAAACGTTGAGCACTGAACGCGTTACAAACGATGATTTATAAATGTGACACGGTGTGAATGAAATAAAGCCTGACTGACTCAAACTCGCCTCACACACGACAAAGTTTACCTCAGTTTACCTCAGTTTACATCCGTTCGAGCTCAGTTTCCCTCAGTTTTACCTCAGTTTACCTCAGTGATTTATGACACAGCTACAGACGGACAGTTTTACATGATAAACTACAGACAGCAGAGTCACATCAACTCCAAACACACAAACTCAAACTGTTCAAGAACTTCAGCTTCAACAGCGGAACATCAGTGACTTACTAACTTACTAGTGACTTACGAACCGTGTGTGTGTGTGTGTGTGTGTGTGTTTGTGAGAGAGTGAATGTGTGTGTGTGTGTGTGTGTGTGTGTGTGTGTGTGTGTTTGTGAGAGAGTGAATGTGTGTGTGTGTGTGTCCGCTCGGGTCGGTGAGGAAGAGGAGCAGCTCGCGATCAGCGCGGATCCGCCGAGCTCTTAAACTCTTTCCCGTCACTCACCGGGTCTCGCGGGTCGCTGTTCTTCTCACCGCGGCTCTTCCGGGCGGTTCGGCCGGTAATTCACTCGGATAATCCCGGGAAACCCTCTCGCTCTTGCTCGCTCGCGCCCTCCCCGCGCCGCTTCGACGCCTCGCTGCCAAATAATGCGCCGCTCGCTCTCGCACACACACACACGCGCACACACACGCGCAGCCGCGGCGTCACCGCACTGAGCATGCGCGCTGGAGCGCACGGGACCATCATCACCGAGATCACGACCGACGTCTTCCTCACACACCCGAACACAGGTGACCTGCAGCGCAGGTGAACCAGAGCATTAACCGGCTTCACTAGCAGGTTAACCCTAACCCTAACGCGCGCGCACACACACACACACACACACACACATTAGAGTGGCAGCAGCTGGAGTTTCTCCTCATGCCACAATAATAGCAGTGATGATGATGATGATGAAGACTCAATCAAAAACTATCTTCACCTTTATCTGCAGCTCTGCTTTTCATCAGGAGTAACTTTTAACAGTGCTTGAAACTGTTCGTTCAGTCTTTTGTGTTTGTGATTCATGAGGAGCAGGTCAAGCTGGTCTCTCCTCCTCATCTTCATCATCATCACTCCTCCAGCTCCACCCACTCTTTTGCAGGAAGTGTCGGGTGTCTGAGCTCAGGCGTGTCACTGGTTACCCATCATGCATCATGAGCATCGGTCTGTTTCCTTTGCCTTCATTTATAACGTGTGCGTGTGTGTGCGTGTCACAGGCAGTGCTTAGCAGATTAGAGATAAAGACGGTCACGTGACCCGTCCAGTGACACTGACCTCATGTATGATACCAGTCCAAACACACACACACAACATTCAGTCTGAATGTAACAATTACACATTTTAATGGAACAGACTGACTCTGAACTTCTGATAATTGCATTTTGACCATTAAAGCTCACATTTACAGCTCACGAGAACTTCACTGCACTGCAGCACACCTGTGAGACAAATAAAGCTCAAAAGAAGTTTTGGAAATACACATTTCTGTCCATCATTCTGAGCAAACAAGTGATTCCCCTCGTTTGGGGTTGTTTCAGGTAATATTTAAACGGTGATATTTTGATAATTGTCTGTGGATGTGGATGAATCGGTCTGTTTTTCAGATTTGTAGAAATGTGTCGTTCCATCAGTGTCTCACCAATGGATCCTCTGTAGTGAATGGGTGCCGTCAGAATGAGAGTCCAAAAAGCTGATAAAAACATCACAATAATCCACACCACTCCAGTCCATCAGTTCACATCTTGAGAAGACAAAAGCTGAAACAAATCCATCAAGACGTTTTTAATTAAAATATGAGTCCATAATCCATAATAACACTTCCTCCAGTGAAAAAGTGGTCTGGTCTGAATCGGGAGAGAAATCTGCACGGATTAAGCACCATTTACAAGCCAAAACAGCTCTAAACAAATCCAGGGTTTGTACAGATACTGTAAAATGAAATTCAAGGACTTTTCATGCACTACCTTTTCATTTTCAAGGGCTTCAAACAAAGATCTCACTTTTTCAAATTTTAAAAAAGTAAATAAATAAATAAATAAATAAATGGATAAAAATATACTAATATTTCAAAATGTCAAAAATAAAGTGAAGCACATGTATGCAATGATATTACATTTTTGTTAACCTGACAACACATTTCTTACTCAAAAAAAAAAAAAAAAAAAAAAAAAACATTACTGTAGTTAAACCATGGTAACCACAAATTAACAATGGTTTTGCTATGCTAACCATAGTTTAACCATGGTATTAGTAGTAAAACTGTGGTTAAACAAAAAACATTACTACACTTTTACTATAGTAAAATAGCGGTTAATTTTCTTAAGGGATTTGTATTTGTGTATACTTTATTTATTTTTTCTTTGTCTTGTTTTATAACGGTACTGTCTTAATGGTTTTATCTTTTCTATTGTTTAATTAAAAAAGAAGAAAAAAAAGATTTGAAACCCGCTCCGAATTCCCGATCTAAATCAAATGATTCGCGATCCGTTTAAGGCGCTTCGTGAATCATTTTGCGTCGCAATGGTTTACGTTAACTGATCTGGAGTTTCGAAAAGCTTCGTTCCACCCATCACTACGTGCTTTTTAAAATCATTCCTGGCGATGTGGAAATTCGAACAAATGAATGGCTCTTTTAATTTGATTTGGTTTTGCTGATTAAAGTCGCGAGTTTGAATCAATATTGAATCATTACTACTCCTGGCTGAGCTCACTAATTTGACTGAAATAAGCGAAACAAGTATGATGTTTACAAAAATGTATCTATATTTCCATTCCAAAGACAACATCCAACAAATATACGAACAGGTGAAGTGACCGGTTTACTAGTGAAACACTGCATTAATATGACGAGCTGCAGCTCAAAACACATGCTAGATGTGAACATTGTGCATTATGATGGAGTTTGTAGCTTAATTCACTAGATCTGAAATAGTTTGAGCTGCAGTTCAATAGGAATCAGTTGAAATCATCCAGTCAGTCTTACATTTATCAGTATATATTTAGTAATAAATATCTGAGAAATGATTGTGATTGTATTAATCTATCATGGCATGGTGTCAGAGATGAATTACAGCTGGTGAAGTGGATTTACTTATTGCACTTTGTACAAACCCTGTAAATATGTGGCTGGATTTTGATGTGAGACACAACAGGAGATGGACTTTTTCACTGGAGGAAGCGTTATTATGGATTATGGACTTGTATTTTAGTTAAAAATGCCTCAATGGATTTGTTTCAGGTTTTGTGTTCTCAAGATGTGAACTGATGGACTGGAGTGGTGTGGATTACTTGTGGATTATTGTGATGTTTTTATCAGCGGTTTGGACTCTCATTCTGACGGCACCCATTCACCGCAGAGGATCCACTGCTGAGACACTGATGGAATGACAGATTTTTCCTCATGTTAAGATGAATCTGCATCGCTTTCTGTGGTCTAGAACACGGAGTCACAAACACTGCTGAACCCTGAAGAGTTTCTAGTGAAAGACTCTTCATATGGCTGAATAAAACACACAGGACCCTGCATACACTTCTCCAATTTTATTTTAAAAATCCTGATGATTTTGAAGCAGACACAAAGAAAAAATATGAGGGTTTAAAAATACAGTTATTAGAAAGAGCGCCGGCTGATCCGAGACCAGAACGAGCCGAGAACGAGCCTTTACTACCCGATGTTCGAAGCGTCTGATAAACTACAGAAACAACAGTTTTCATAACATTTATACAAACAAAGGCTATTCCAAATCAAAATAATGACAAAGATTATAATATTGTTAAATGTGGTATATAAATATTCAAACTTTACAAAATTTAATAAATGTATTTGTTAAAACTACAGAGGAAAAGAGGTAAATACCTTTAAAAGAAAAGACTGTCCTCACAGCGTTTGTACAGAGGGTAAAACATGAGACGTGCAAGTACAAAACAAACGTGTTCCGAGCACAAAATGAGACCAGTCGAGTCATGTGTGTAAAAATATCAGCGCATAGAAAAGTTCAGACTGTCGTCACACATCAAACAGCTCAGAGATCCGCTCTGCTCCTCACAGTCAACAGTGAGAGTGAAGCTGCTGCTCCAAATAAAGACTAAAGACCAAACACTGAACAGAGACCAGACACGAGGCGCCCTCTGCTGGTCACATGACATACACTTCCTGCAGTTCCCCACTGTGACGTGGGCCAATCTCACGAAACGCATCCATCTTCACCCCAAAATAACGGAAAAGTCACATTTCCCGTGATGAAAGTGAAGCCTGTTTTTTTTTGCGGTGATGTTATTTCCATAAACACATTCGCACAGGAACCGATGTTCTTCTCTCATTACTGTGAACACAAATACTGTAAAGATTTATTTAAACCAGCATAAATTAAAGGAAGTACAACAAATACTACCACAATGCATAAATAATTTAAATAAATGTCAACAAAATTAAGATTACAATAATGAGAATGTAGGGATCGAAAGTGTCCTGAAAACAAAAAGACCTAAATTCTAAAATCAGGCTTCATTTTTCTGACCGTATTATTTTGAGGTGAATGAACTTTGATGAGTTTAACACAAATTCAGCCGTTCGCTGAAGCGCCGACACGAGACCCGCAGATCAGAGGCGGTGTCTCTAGTTTATGAGTTTGAGGTTGAAAACGCTAAACGACTCATTACAGATTAACTGAAATGACGCGGTGCGGTTACCGGAGGAGAACGGCTGCTAACCAACACGGCTAAACCCGTCTGTGAGGAGCGATGTGTGACGACAGCGTTAAAACAGAGAGATGAGGAGGAGCAGAACAGAAACACTGCGGTCACGCGATCAAACGCGCTGTGAACTAAAACGCACGGATCTGCTGTGACCTTTGACCTCTGACCCCCGTCTGTCCTCGATCCGAACGCAATCAATCGAACGCCGCCAAAGACGTAAACCGTGAACAACTCAATAAGTTAAAATATGAATGATACAAGAGAGAAATATGCAGGTGAAAGGCAGCAGAGTCTCGCTCGTCCCGAGTGTGTGTGTGTGTGAGTGTTAGAGGAGGACCGGTATGTACAGTGTTTGTGTGTGTGTGTGTGTGTGTGTGTGTTTAAAGCAGGCTGGCCAGGCTGGTGGTGGGTCCGTTCTGAGCCTGCATATGCACAGGAGGAGGGCCTTCAGTCCACTGAAACACATCAAATACATTCATTTACATGTGGGAATGAATGATGAGACACTCCTCACATCGAACATTGAAGGTGCCGTCAGATGATGTCATATACATTTGTTATAGATTGAATGCAAAACACTATTAGAAATAAAGAGTCTCTTGATTTTCCCATTCTCAGCTGTAAGGTGACGTGTGTGTGTGTGTGTGTGTGTGTGTGTGTGTACGTACACTGATGAGGTTGTGTTCCTGCATGCTGCAGGCGGCGATGTGATCCTGCAGGAGCTGCTGGGAGAAGTTCTGGTGCATCTGTGCAGCCTCGTGCGCATCCATGGAGTTCCCGCAGGCCTTGTTGAGATCTGGACAGACAGACGCGTGACGTGAGCTTCAACTCAGTCTGAATAGTCAATGATTCTGTATACCAATATGTATATTGTATATTGGCTGTCAGTCGATTAAAAATTTTACATGATTTACATGATGTTTCAATTAATTAATTACAAAATAAATTTGACTGTGAAAAAGATTATTTAAAGCTATTTTTGTGTTAAATGAGAAAGTATCAAGTAGACATTACAAATGGTTGCTTTAGCAAGAAATATTTTTTTTGATTCAACAAAATTTACACAAATGTTTAGGCTTCAACGGCCTATGGAAACTATATACAAACTATGGAACATGAAAGAAGATCATTTGAGTAACATAGTATTTTTGTTCATTCAGTGAAAGTCATTGTTAACCAAAACAGCATGACAAAATACCTTCTTTCATCTTCCACATAAGAAAGGTTATTTTCTTTAATACTTATATTTTTACTGTTGTTGTTATTATTATTATTATTACACAGTCATACTGTTATTTATTTAAATAAAAGTCAGAGCCAAATTGTGCATGCCTACAAATTAATACACAAATAAATAAATAAATAAATAAAGGCACAATTCAGATGTTTCCGAACCATGCAGCCCTACATATATATTCCACATACACTTGCAGAGATGATTGTGTGTGTGTGTGTGTGTGTGGTGCTGAACTCACCCTTGAGCAGAGCGGATGACCAGAGCTGCACAGACATGTCTGGGATCTTACTGGCCAGCTGCATCGCTGGAACCACCATGTTGTTGCTCTCCTGAACAAACACACAGCAGAAACACACCATGACTGACGGCACTCGCTCCGCTGGACTGAGGAGAAAGAGCTGACAAACTACAGTATGTTTGAGTGTGTGTGTGTGTGATTTACTCTGTGGTTCCCCAGCACGTAGAAAATGTGTCCCAGCAGCACCAGAGAGCAGGCCGTCAGACGGTTCAGATCCTCCGCATTGGACATCTTCAGTGTCTCGCGCAGGAAACGCCTGCAAACACACACATGATCATCAGCATCACTGACAAACACAAACACACACACACACACACACACACACACACAGGTCTGAGAGCAAGAAGAAACTCACTTGGCTTCATTGTAGCGTCCCTGGAAGAAGGACAGAAGGCCTCGGATGTAAAACGCAGCGGCGCGCAGACAGTGAGAACTGAAAACACAGCACAAACATCAAACTTCAGTTTAGAACAGCAGAGATGAAGGCTGGGAAAACTCAGGCACAGGAGCTTTATACAGCACGGAGTGATTTACAGCAGCGTCACAGAAATAACAGAAAATAAAGAGGGTTAATGTTGTAAAATTAATCAATTCATGAGTCTCTGAGTAACATACAGAGCTGATTCATCACTGAATGAATCCACGGTTTTAAACGAATTGAGTGAGCCAATGATTCAGTGAGTCATAAAGACAGTCAATTGCTTCATTTGTGAACAAATCAATTAAATGACTCACTCAGTAAAACTCACTGTTATCTAGTGGTGCTTTTAGTTTATATTCAATTCAATTCATTATCCAACTTTTAAAGCCCACTAATACCTTCTTTATTTATGATCAAACAAAAGTCTTTCTAAAGCTCCTTTCTTTGTAACGTCTTCAGTGCTTTTCTCATTTAACACAATAATGACTTTAAAGGATCTTTTGATGGTAATTTCTTCACCAATTTCTTCATTGATGATTATTTTGTGATTAATTACATTAAACTTAATTAAAACATACTGTATAATTAATTCCATTAAAAACTGTAACTGTTTGACAGCCCTAATATATAAACACATCTTGACTATTTCAGCTCCTCTTCCAATTAGAATAAGTAGAATCTGAATCCGTTTTATCAGTTGAATTGTTTTGAATCTTTAGTTTCGAATTCAAGTGAAGTTTACACACTGATTCATTCATCTGTTATGAATCCTCTGCTAAAGCGACTGTTTTTCAGTCTTGTGTGTGTGTGTGTGTGTGAGATCGGCTTTACCTGACGGGGAAGTTGTGGTCTGGGTTTATCCGCTCTAATAGATTGTACAGCTGCACGAATGAAGAGAGAAGAACATCATGAGTCACTGATGATTACTGATGAAGATTATGAATGTGTTTTATGATCACTGACCTCCTGATGTCTGTTTCCCTCTCTGATGTACACACTCGCCAGATTAGTGACAATGAACGTCCACAGCTCCTGATGGGAGGTTAGCTGCGCACACACACACAGACACACACAGACACACACAGACACACACAGACACACACAGACACACACAGACACACACATATATGAATGAATGAGCTCAGTCCGTCATGTTTGTAAGAACAGTGTGTGTCTGCGTGTCTCACCCGCAGCGCTGTAGTGAACTGAGCCTCAGCGTTATCCATACAGTTGACAGAGATACAGTACAAACCCTGAAACACAAACACCACGAGCGACACATACAACTCATGATCTGCTGTTTTCATCACATTAAATAATTCACATTAACTCCATCTGTATCTGCTGTATTTCAAACACATTCATTTTAAATGCAACACGTGCCAAACATCTTAAACTTGTAATGAGACGAACACATAACAACAGAAATATTAAGGAAACCTTGAAAGCAACTGAGGCAGCAATAAATCTTAGTCTTGTAATTTTACAGTTTAAAATGATTTTTAGTAATTTTTATATTTTTGTAATAATAATAATAACAACAATAATAATATTAAATAAATATCTATTGCCAATAATAAATTATATATTATTTTTGTTATTGAAATAAAATAACAGCAAAAGAGATTTTGTTTTTAAATGCTTTTTTAAAATCACAATCACATTCTTATAAGAAATTTTGTAATTTGACCTCTTTTTATAAAAATGAGACCATTCTCCACTTGTATTGGTTTGTATGTGTTAGCAGAGATGATAGCGATGTTGTGTAGTTTGGTCTCACCAGGAGCGTGTGGAGCTGAGCCGCGTGATTGGAGAAGAGCCGTGGAGACTGCTGACACAGCTGACACACCTGGGAGATCTGACAACACACACACACACACACACCTGTTAGACACGGCGGCGGCAGCATCACAGCACTGTATTAAACACAAACACACACAGACCTCCTGCAGCGCCGTGGCCTTGTGTCCCGTCACCAGACGACACATGATGATGTGCTCCAGCAGAATGACTTGAAACGAGGACAGGATGGGGCTGCAGTCCAACACTGACAAACACACACATCACAACATCAGTTCTCTCACACACACACAATCACGAGTCTTTGCGTGTGTTTTATCGTGTGACGCGACTCACTCTTGAGCTTCTCCAGCTGCATGAGGGCCTTATCAGTGTACTTCTGGGCTTTCTCCAGATATCCGGCCTGCATCGAGTGCATGACCGTCACCTGAAACACACGATACACACACATAAACACCTCACCTCTCACTACAATCAAATCATCAATACAAACACACACAGGCGCATTAAACAAGAACAACGCAGAAAACAACTTCCTCACGCCTCATTTGTTTTCATATTTTTGCACAATTCCACCATCTAATTTGCTTTGTCTAAATAAATAAATAACTATGAAGTAAACGTTAATAAATACTTGCATATTCAACTAATCAAAGACAAAATTATAAAATAATCAAAATGGCGACAAATCAAAAGCAAACAACTGCTCATATTCAACCACAAATTTAAAGAAATAAATTGTTGATGATCAATTTATATTCTGCACAAAGAAAATAAAACTATTGATAATGCAAAACCGAATAAATTACATATTTAAACATAATATTATTTATTAAACTAATTTGTATTTTTACTATTCATGTATATTTATTTATTCTGCTCTAATTAATTTGAAACAGTTCTCTAATCATTTTAAAATTCTTATTTTCAGCTTTTTTGTTGTCGTTGTGATTACTTTTGATTATTTTAATTCCCTTTTATGTAATGCACTTTGAATTACCATTGTGTATGAAATGTGCTACATAAATAAACTTGCCTCACTGTATACTGAATTAAAAAAAAAAAAAAAAGTGTTCAGACAGGATAATTTTTTCACATTAAAATAATGTAAATTTAGAATTATTCAGATTCAATCACTACTGGTGAAGGAAAAAGCAGGAAAAACTGCACGTCTGTTGCAAGTGTGCATAAGTGTGTGATGTCAGACATGAAGACGCTCACCAGATAGACGAGGACACACATGTGCTCTTTGGGCAGCCAGTGGAAGAGATCGGCCGAGTTACTGGGCAGGATTTCATCATCGTGGAGTGTGGAGATGGTTTGGATGCACTGCTGCAGCTGCTTCAGACACGGCTTCACGCTCTTCACCTGCACACACAGACACACACAGACACACACAGACACACACAGACACACACAGACACACACAGACACACACAGACACACACAGACACACACAGACACACACAATCATCTGCAGTCAGTTCTGATCGGGTCAAACTATCCAACACAATGTATAGATCAGTCAAACAACAGGAGAAACGCGCGGCTCTCACCTGTCCGGCGTCCAGGTAATGCGTGACCTGCAGCACTAGGAAGAAAACACGCAGCGACTCCTTCTGGATAGGGTTTCCCTGCCAGGTTTCCACGATCTGCCCGCAGAGAGTCAGGAGCGGATGAACCTCCTGCAGCTTACGCTCCATCAGCAGCAACTAAACACAGCAGATCAGCAGATGAACAGCAGCGTCTCACAAACACACACACACAGTCCTGCATCACATCTGCTCAATCAAACACAACACTCGAGCTGCTGACTGCAAAAACACGGCTTTATCACCTCACAAAATATGAT
Source organism: Labeo rohita (assembly GCF_022985175.1). Taxonomy (NCBI): domain Eukaryota; kingdom Metazoa; phylum Chordata; class Actinopteri; order Cypriniformes; family Cyprinidae; genus Labeo; species Labeo rohita. The sequence continues at coordinate 39,490,793 of NC_066870.1, forward strand.
GCATCTCACAGCATTTTTGTTTTGGTCAACCATTAATAACGGGAAAAAGTCTCGTATTATCCCTCAATCAGCAGAAAATCACCACAAACACACAATTCCTGTGACATCTATCTGATCGATTCTCAGCCCATTTTCACATGCATGACATTATTTTACACCTAATCTTGATTTTAAGATTGCAGATGCAAACATAAGCATGATGTTTTCTGCTTCTACTGCAATCAAACAGCAAAAGAAAGTGACAGATTTGTGGAAAACAAGCTCATCTTGGTTTGCATATTTAGTGAAGTTCTCTGACATTAAAATTTCAAACATACTTTTCAACTGCTTTGCAGGTTTCAAGTTAAATGATACCTGTTGAATACTTATTTTCAAAACTTCTAACATTTGACAGCTTTTTGTTATTTTGAGATAAAGTCATTAAAGCTGATACACATAAATAAAATGTGAAAGATCTTCATTTTTATTTTGTGAGAGAAAAAAACTGAAGTTCGAAAGTTTCTATTGATATTTTTAAACTCAGGATCATCAAATTAGGTGATAACTGGACTTTTTTGCAAATCAGGTGCAAAACCTGAATAAATGAGTGTGTATAATACATATTGTGATACCAAAAATACAGGAAGTTTAAGCAGATTACTTTCAAAGCTGTATTTGGAAACAATGAATGAATTTAATGAATCATTTAAGCATGAAATCCTTTTAGGGCTACAAAATTTCCTCCTTCAGTAAACATTACAAAAAACTATTTCTGCTTGAGTTTCATAGGACGCATTCTCCCTGTGTTTGACCGATTCAATATGACCATAAAATAACACCTGTCACAAATTACTGTTTGTAATATTGAGATCATCATGTTATGATGAAATAAAAATATTAAAATAAAAAATATACTGTAATTATACTGTCAAAAAATAAATAAATCATAAAAATAACTATTTTACAAGATACAGACTGATGTGACTCACCATGCCTTTGCTCAACAGGAAGAGAGCTCTGTGAAAATGATAGTTATTATTAGTCATCAACATCTCTGTGTGAAATCAAACACACATCATAACAACAAACTCATTGCTCTTATGAAACACTGAACGTCATTATCAATACCTGGTATATTCAGATCCCACGACTCTGGCGTATTCAGCTCCGACTCCCAGCAGATCACAGGCCGACACCAGATCCTTCTCCAGCGTGTGGAGTTGCTGCAGCAGAACAACAACGACATCCATCACACGCCATCATCACGACGCTCACGTCTGACCAAGAACGACTGGTTAATTCGAGTCTGATTCTTTAGGGAATATGCATTCCTGTGCACACTAATATTTGACTTCATATTCCTTCATCAGACATCACTGACTTGCTCGACCTCAGGTCATCATCAGTTCCTCAATTTCTGTTCTATAGAGAGGTCTTTAAATATGTGACCCCGAACCACAAAACCAGTCTTTAGTAGCACGGGTATATTTGTAGCAATAGCCAAAAATACATTGCATGTACCAAAAATCATTAGGATATTAAGTAAAGATCATGTTCCATCAAGATATTCTGTAAATTTCCTACCGTAAATATATCAAAACTTCATTCTGATTAGTAATATGCATTGCTAAGAACTTCATTTGGACAACTTTAAAGGTGATTTTCTCAATATTTAGATTTTTTTTCCCCTCAGATTACAGATTTTCAAATAGTTGCATCTCAGCCAAATATTGTCCTGACAAACCACACATCAATAGAAAGCTTATTTATTCAGATCTCAATTTTTTACAAAAATGACCCTCATGACTGGTCTTGTGGCCCAGGGTCACTAACGTGACACTGCAGAAGCGGTTATGAGCGGTTATGACCGTAACGAGTCATTAACGAGCGTCTGAGTCGTCACGTACCGCCAGCTGGAACAGAAGCCTGCAGTGCCAGTATGGAGTCTGCTGCGAGATCTGAATGGCCTTCCGTAACAGCGGTTTCGCCGAATCAACCAAGTTCTTGTAAAAAGAAAAGTAAATACATTCACACAAACCACACAACTGATCCATCTAAAATCACGACAAATAAATATGAATATTTATTAATAAATATATGCATATACACTTTCATTACAGAAACAGTTTTTTATTAAAAATATCTTTTAGATATTTTTAAAATAGTTTTTATGTAAGAAAATATTTTACTTCATATATATTTTAAATTAAACTGAATATACACTATACACTTGTACACATTATAAAGGATTTATTATAGATTTCAATATATAGGCCCCTTGGACGAGGCTGAACTTATGTCAACTCAATCTCAACTTTTTGTGTTATGAAATGTGAATCAGACTCACCTGCTGGCAGTAAAGCTCTGACAGGAGACTCGCCGCCTCAAACTTAACATCTTCAAACTGTGCTACCTGCACATCAGGGCTAAGGAAAGCTCAATAAAACACCGGTGTTATTAGTTATCATGTAAGTCAGCCCTGTGTTCACACACTTACAGCAGAGCATCTGATTACTTCAATCACCATCTCAAAACAAACCACAAAATCAAGTTTGACATTTGTTTCCCAAATGTGGTAAAGGATACTTGCTGTGAGATGAGCCACTGAAACAGAGACAGAAAGAACATCGTGAGTCATATTTATGAGTCCCTACAGTAACACATCCCATAATCCCACAGAACAAAATACAGAAGAAAGAGGAAAACACAACAGAGCTTCTTTCAAAAGACTCTCCTTATAAAAGCTTTACAACAATAAGCCCCTAAAACACCGAAACATCATCAGTAGCACATTCCATCGCTGAATCTGTTGATGAATTACGAACACCACCAATAAAAACATTGTACTAAAACGTAGCCCGGGACCGCGGCCTTTCGCTCGGCTGACGCCCCGGGCTTTCCTGCGCTCTCTCACCGCTTTCTCGAGGTGCGTGCGGGCCAGCTCGCTGTTCTTCGTGTGATGGTAGAGCACCGAGCCCAGCTGCAAGTGCGTCCGGGCCTCCACTCTCTGCGGAGGCTTGAACTGGAAGACGGCCTGCAGGCAGTGCACACACAAGCGGATTTTGGGAGGGCTGGAGGTTCGGAAATGTTCGGCGAAACCGAGCAGAGCCAGATACCAGGAGTCCGGGGCCTCTGCGCCTGCCGCCATCATCACCACAACAACAACTAGACGAGAGCTCAGCAAGTCTCGCGAGAACACAGGCGGCGGCGAGAGTTCCACCCTGAACGGCCCTACCCTCGACGAGAGCTTCGCTGGATCTCGCGAGAGGACGTTTCAGACGCTCGCCTCGACGAATACAAATAAATACATCACATCTGTGATCCATTAGAAACTCATAAAAACTCCCTTGCTTTTAATCTTCTTAATAAAGAACCGGTTAATGCATCCTTAAAATAGTAAAATAGTACCTGTAACATCAATGAAAAAATAAGGAACATTTTCTTTTCGGGTTCTGCATATTGGGAGAAATCAATGAGGGATATAAAGAAGTAGCTTTTAGAACAGAGAATTTGTTTTATATTCTTATAACATGGAGATATTATAACATACAGACAATGATCTTTCTGTTACTTTGTGGCGTTTCCTCAAGAAGTTTCTGGAACCAGTTAAATCTTTTCCTTTTTTAAAGAATACAACAACAATCAAGCTCTGGTTCTGATTCATAGAATATTTTACACTTTTTTTACTCCATGGAATATTTGTACATTAAATCTTCATTTGTCACTTCACAGGACAATGTAAAATATCATACATCATTCATATCATATATCGTTCATAGAAAACCCAAACCACTTCACAAACACGTCTAAATGAGGAGATTCACGTCTTCCAGACTTTGTTGAAGATCCTCCACCATTTCACTGCATAACAAGCATCTTATTCTCAGAACGCTTCATATGCTGCACATTTAAAAAGCAGTAAAACTGAAGGTGAATGAAGAATCACTGCTATATCAGTTCAGATAGAGAAGAATCACACACACACAGAGAGCGCTTGAGAGCACAGACGTTTAATTGATCTCACAGAGTCAATGACAGACGGTTGAGTTTAATCAGGACTGTAACGAGCCCAAAACGACCGAGAGGGTTTGTGCAGGTCGAAGAAGTCGATCAGGTTTTGTTTGTAATATCTGTGCTCCTTAACAGGTAAAACAGACATAAAATCCAGGAACTTGCACTGATGTTATTATTATATTACGCAGCTTACTATATCGTGGGCTTTTACAGTTTTGAATAAATGTAATATAATAAATCAACATCTTTAAAGAAACAAACAGAAACACGTGAAGGGCTCGAGTCTGTGACGGCTCATTAAAACAAACTCGAGACGGGTGGAAAAAAAAATCTATTCTTTGAAATAAAGCACATCATAATTCAACCTGTTATGAGAAAAAAGACAAAACAAGAATGGTGGATCCAGAGGAGATGCTGCTGCGTTCAATAGTACGGCCTCCTGGGATTGTTCTGTGCGGAAACAGAAGAGACGCGTTATGAAAATGACCATCTTCTCTATTGTTACACAAGAGATGGAGCTTGTTTTGGTGCGTTTCAGTTCGTCTGGCTGGTGCAAATGAACCACAAACAAATAACACAAGACAAGCTCAGAACACTGATTCAAGGAACTACATCATGTGCAAGCACACTAAAATGGCTGATGAGTAATGAGTCCGTGAGAGACTCACCAGAGGGTTCGGTCTGAAGCGATACGCCAGCATCATCCTCTTACGGAAAGCATCGTATTCATCGTCACTCTTGGTGAGTTCAGCGGGTCTGTCCACACCGAAGCCTGCGCCGTCCACCGCCGTGCTGCCTCTGCACACACACGCACACACACACAATCAGCACTGTATTTCACTGACCCCGTTTAGTGTCAGGTGATCTGATCATGAGCATTCAGCACTAAATACACGTGTAAGCCGATCTGAAGCTGAAACCGCATTCAGAGGCGTCAGAAACACATGCGATCGCATCACGTTTGTTGGGTAAATGTGTCCTGAAGCACCGCCCACTCACCTGTCAATCAAACACTGCACTGAAACAAACGTTCAGACACGTGACTTTAAACATAAATAACTGTTACTCAACAGAAGTCACATGCTTGGGGTTTAAAAGATACTTCATATGTGACCCTGGACCACAAAACCAGTCCAAAGGGTCAAATCTTTTTAAATTGAGATTTATACATCATTTGAAAGCAGAATAAATAGGTTTTCCACTGATGTATGGTTTGTTAGGACAATATTTGGTCGAGATATGACTACTTGAAAATCTGGAATCTGAGGGTGCAAAAAAAAAAAAAAATCTAAATACTGAGAAAATCGTTCTTAGCAATGCATATTACTAATTAAAAATTGAGTTTTGACATTTTTTGACATTTATGGTAGGAAACTTACAAAATATCTTCATGGAACATGATTTTTACTTAATATCCTAATGATTTTTGGCATAAAAGAATAACTGATCATTTTGACCCATACAATGTATTTTTGGCTATTGCTACAAACCTGTGATACTTAATACTGGTTTTGTGGTCCAGGGTCACATATTTAACAATATTATTAATTTAAAGCGCTGCCACCATTATATGAGAACAATACTTGAACTGAATTGATCTGAATAATGACTCTGATGATAATGATCTTCTGTAGAGTTGCTTTCCCAAATCCTAGAGCTTTAAGGTTTCCAGCAAATTTTTAATGTGTCTTCTGCCTTTTGCATCCATCTGCATGTTTGTAATATGTTGGTCAAGCTGTCACATGTGTATTTGTATCAAATATGATGCGGATGAGATCTGTTTGTGTGTGTCTCTATGTTTGTTTGTTTGTTAATGTGTGTGTGTGTGTGTGTGTGTGTGTCTCTGTTCACCTGTTGACGGGGTTTTTGATGCCCTGTCCATCTGAGCCCAGACCTTCGCCCTCCTTCCAGCCCATCTTCATGAGCATCTGGAAGCCGATGTTCTCCACCGTCAGCTTGAACTCCTTGTACTCGGAGTAATCTGGATCTCTGCCTTCCTGCACATCACAGACAGGAAATACACACGTCACACCTTCACAATCAGCAGCCGCTTCCTGTCTCATTCTGTGTCATATTTACATTTTTGCATTTGGCCAATGCAGAACTACAATGACTGTTTTCAAACAGGTTGTGTGCGTGTCAGGTCACATGACGTGATCCTTCTCACCTTCAGAGCTTTAAACGTCTCCATGAACTTCTCCAGCTCATCCGGAGGCAGGAAGTCACCAATGAAGTGTTTCCCTTTGCCCATCTCCGTCAGCTGCTCCGCCCACTCTGTGAAAGACACACATTTTGCACACGTGTGTCATATTAAACCTCAAAAGCAGCGCGTCGTGAGTGTGTATTCAGTCACTGTGTGTCCTGCGGTGACCTCTGACCTCTGGTCTTCTCCATCTCCATCTGTCTCAGCCGATGTTCCCAGGTTCCGTCCTCGGGATCCACTTCCTCATCGCTGTCGTACTCGTGCTGGTGGTTTTTGATGGCTTTCTCCCACAACAGCTGCATGTCCTGCATCGCACGCTTGTGCTTCATGATCATGTCGTACATCTCCTGCATCTGATGTGCACACACACACACATACACATTTATACATTTATACAAGTACAGTGATCTATACTATAGAGCACGTCTCAGCTGCTTGATTGTTCATATGGTCGCAAATGGAACTATTATTGTCCAGCTCACGAGTGAGTGACCGTTGATGGGGTTTATGGGAGTGTGTTCGTACTTCTTGTTGTTCTTTGAGTTGTTTCTTCTGTTCGTCTGACAGCTCCGTCACACCCACCAGACCGACAGGCTTCCCCTTCTTATATCCCAGACTGCTCAGCTCCTGATCTAGACACACATACACACAGATCAAACGTGGTCAAATTATACATGAAAGTGTGTGTACCTGGTATTTATCACGTTATGGGGACCAAATGTCCCCACAAGGATAGTAAAACCAGTCAATTTTGACCTTGTGGAAACATTTTTAGGTCCCCATGAGGAAACAGGCTTATAAATCATGCAGAATGAGGTTTTTTATTTCAGAAAGTAAAAGTGTGTACAGTCTCCTGTGAGGGCTAGGTTTAGGTGTAGGTGTAGGTGATAGACAATATGGTTTGTACAGTATAAAAACCATTACGCCTATGGAATGTCCCCATAAAACATGGAAACACAACGTGTGTGTGTGTGTGTGTGTGTGTGTGTGTGTGTGTGTGTGTGTGAGTACCAGTCAGAGCAGGAGTGTTGGATCCGGCGGCTGGAGCAGCAGGGCTGATGAGTGTCGGTGAGGGCAGCTCCACTTTATCATCCTCGGCTCCCCAGCGGCTCTTCCTCTTCCTCTTGGCGGCGGCGGGCGTGTGCGTGTGTTCCTGTGAGACGGGCTGAGCGGCCGTCTGTGACTCGCTGCTGGTCTTGGCCTGACGGTACTCGTCCACTTTAGCCTTATAGAAGCGATGAGCTGCGCTCTGATAGTCGTACAGGAAACTGACAAAGAGCACAAACATCATCTTCCGTTTCTCAATCTCTTTTTATATCTGTGTTAAATACAGTGCATTATGGGTGTTGAAGCGAACACCAGAGGCCTCTTTCTCAGTTGTGTAGCTCTGATTTTCGTGTTCCTACAGCACAATCTAGTTTGATTAAAGCCCACGGTGTCTCACCTGAAAGCGGGATTGTCTCGGTTGTGTTGAGCAGCCATGATCTCCACCTCCGGGCCGCCGTCCGCCACGAAGCGCGCCAGTTTCTCCGCCACCTTCCTGGTGCTGTCGTCCACTGAGGAGGAGACTTTAAGCAGTCTATCAGAACCAGCAGCTCAAACTAAACAAGCTCCATTATGAGTGAGTGTACTGCAGCAGAGAGAGAGCTGGATGGGGTTTGGGAAGAGCACAGTGACGTCTGACGGACACACACTCACACACACTCATGTCTGCTCACGCACACACTACACGACTGAACACGCATCTACAGATGAGGCGTGTCCATCAAAACCGAAGAGACAATCCTTAAATTAATTTTTAAAAGTTGTTTCTTTTTCTTAAAAATCTCTAAAAACCAGTAAACTCTGTTGTGATTAGTGAAGATCCCAGCACACACCGTTAACGTGACGACCGAGGAATGAATTTACACACCCTAACTTATCTGACTATAAGCATTAGCTATATGTGACCCTGGAGCACAAAACCAGTCAGAAGTATCACGGGTAAATTTGTAAAAACTACATTGTATGGGTCAAAATTATCGATTTTTCTTTTATGCCAAAAATCATTAGGATATTAAGTAAACATCATGTTCCATGAAGATATTTTGTAAATTTCCCACCGCAAATATATTAAAACTTAATTTTTGATTAGTGATATGCATTGCTAAGAACTCCAGATTTACATATAGTTGTATCTCAGCCAATATTGTCCTATCCTAACAAAGCACACATCAGTAAAAAGCTTATTTATTCAGCTTTCAGATTATATAAATCCATTTAAAAAAAAAAATTTAAAAAAAACTGACGCTTATGACTGGTTTTGTGGTCCAGGCTCACATATACACATACAAGTACAGTCTGTACATATATTAGACATCTGTTTGTGCTTCATCATTTCTTTCCATAATGCTATATATAAATTTTTTTTTTTTTATCAATAGTTTGTTTGCAGTGTCACAGTTGTTCTTAATTGCTGTAGAGGTTGAAAGGTAAAAAATCTCTACTCTTTCTATATTTTATTTCATCATTTCATTCATTTCTATTTTTTATTTCACATTATATCATATATCTTAACTGTTTATTATATTCTATTTTTTATGAAGTCCCTACATTTCAGTCGTGTGTTGTGCGCGTGGCTGAGGGTTCAGATGGACTCTCGCTCATCATGCATCAGTTTTGCTCACTTGAGAGTCCTAAATTGTCTGATAATGTGAATGTTTGTGAGTCTCTCTCTGTCTCTCCTTCACCATCAGGTCAAATCCCGTAACATTTAGACTATTTCTGTGTTCGTTAAACGTGTTTCTGAGCGCTCACCATCGTTCTGAGCCGAAGTGTCTCGTCTGATCTCAGCCACTCTCCTCCTGTAGTACAGATACTCCTTGCTGCTCCTCTCAAACAAGAACCTGTGCAAAAGAGAGAGTCAGCACTGAAACATCCGGACTGCTCACCAAATCCTTCAGGCTCAATATAGAAAACAAACTCTTAGTAACAGATGAGGAACTCACGAGAAGACGGGATTGTCTTTGTAGTCCTCCATGGCCTTCTTCTCCAGCTCAGCACCGCCTTCGGCGACAAACGCGGCCATCTTGTCGACGACGAGGCGCAGGTCTCCGTCCTCTGGGGGGGAAACTTTAAGCAGGCTATGAGAACGCCGCCATAACGCAAACACTGAACACAGCGCATGTCTGTCCTGGGATCTGATAATCTGACCGACATACAGTCACACGATGAGCGCAGCGAGCAGCAGACCGGCAGGAAGTGCTTACTCGTCACGATCTTAACGCTGAACCCGAGCCTTTCTAGTCTAGCGGGTCTGCTGCTCACACAGCTCGTCATGTGACTTCAGAAGGCAATAATGCACACGCGTCATATGGATTACGAATATTTATGGTCATCTTCACAGTATCAATAACGGTCCACATCTCTCATATGTAATAGAGCAGCGAGAACATCCTGCTAAATGTCTCCTTTTGTGCTCTACAGAAGAATGGTAGAACACAAAAGTTCACTGATGGGTGAACTAGTCCTTCAGTTAGTCACGTTAACTCGACCAGAAGAAGAACGCTGGTCAACAGGCCTTTAGATGACTATTCCCTGGTCAAAACGTGGAGAGTGCGATACCTTTGACCTCCAGATAGTGCGCATCAATGTCCTCGTCCTCTTCATCGTCCGGTGAGCTGAACACGCTGGGTCGGGTCGCGGGCAGCGCCGTCTTCTTGGACTGCGAGTAGTTTTTGAACTGATTGATCATGCTGCTGACGCCCAGACCCGGACGCTTGCCGATCAAAATGCTCCTCTTCTGAGCCTGAGATCCGCCCGAAGGCGGGCTCTGTGCGCTGGGGGCGGAGCCGGCCGATCCTACAGGAAATGACATCAGCATTTGCACATGATGCATTCACATCTTGTCAGAAAAACTGCACTTATTTGAACGCACTTGAGCGTCAGCAGCGAGCTGTAACGTCTTACTTTAAGCCCTGAGTTTCGTTAACGTCAGTGAGAAAACATCAACACTATACAGTAAGTTACAGCCTCATTAATGCACAATTATTTCACTTTTCACTTAAGCAGAAGTACAAGAGCTCACGTCACAGTGACACAAGCCAGGGCTGCTATGAGATTCATGTGTTAAATTGGTATTTTGAATACTGAAACAAATAAAATAATAATTTAAATACGAAACTAACAGTGTCAGTAGGTGGCAGCAAGTCACGGTCTTAACAAGTGAGTCACTGAGTCATTCACTCAACTGATTCGTTCAAACAACTGATTCATTCAGTGACTGTATGAATGCGTTAATCAGAGACGCACTTCTGTTGCGACTTTGTTTAGAGCTATTTTCACTGGTGAACCAGAGCAAAAATAGACAATATTTGTCTAAAATGTAACAGTATTAACCTCTGTACTGAACTGTTGTATGGAATCAATGTCACATTTGCAATTGTGCAGATGCTGTGGAAAAACCTGTGATATTACTGAAATGTATCATGTAGAAATGAGTCAAAGCGTCTCACCTTCATCAGCGCTGGATTTCTCTCGCTGCATCTTTAGAAACTGCTGCAGGAAACTGCCGTCATTCACAAACTTATTTGAGGATGATGATGACGACGATGATGATGATGATGATGATGAAGATGAAGATTCCTGTGAGGGAGGAGAACTGACACACACACACACACAGTTAAACATACGCAGATCACGTGTGTTCTGCTGTAGTGAAGATCAGAGCCGTGCGTCACCTGCTGGTTTTGTTCTGGTCCAGGTCCAGGCTCTGGTTCTGGTTCTGGATGGGCTTCTGCCTCAGCTGAGCCTGTTCTTTCAGTCTGGCCTCGATCTCTCTCTTCTTCTGAGCGATCAGCTCCTCCTGTCGCATGATCACATTCATCTTACTCTTCTGATGAGTCTTCCAGCCGCCTCGACCTGAAACACACAGACACACACACACACACGTTTGTTTCACCGTGTTACTGAGCTCATCTCATAGACTTCTTGAGTTTTTACATCAGGTCAGTGTCTCCTAACCCTAAACAAACCCTCACAGAAACACCAGATGTAAACAGAAACAAGGTTTGGCTGATTTATGAGCATTTATAAAGACTGATCACACACTAGTGGACTGACATGATATTTCATAACAAATGTGAGGATATTTGGCTTTCACAAGTAGAGTTTAACACACACACACACAGTTATATTCAGTTACATTCAAAAATGAAACTTTTTATTTTCATGACAATTCACGACAACATTTATATTTGTGGAAGAAACGTGATTTGTATACATTTTCTGAGCTATATTCCCATGTTTATATCATAAATGAATAAATTCCGTTTTAGTTTCAATTTAGTTCAGCTTTATTGACATGACAGTTGCAGAATAACACCGACAAAGCGTTTTAGAAAATACGAAACGGTTTAAGACTTAGATTATCATTTATAGTGAATCCAGACAAATAGAACTATTCATCATGAAATACAGAATATAAAGCGGCTCTGATGTCGTGTTTTATCTACCACACATTTCGATTAAACTGCAACATAAGTGTTTATGTTTGAGAGGTTTAGCACTGACGCGGCTAATCGATCAAAACAATCCAAGCAGACATCATTTCAACAAACAGAGTCAACAAACGACTTACAGACACACAAACAAACACACAACATGTGAGAGAATAGCGTGTTTGTGATGATATTTTAAAGTTTGCAAGCTTTTACCTGCATCGTTCGACTCCATTGCGCCGAATGTTGTGAAGCAGCTGCTTCTTCTGCAGTTTGACGAGCGGATGGAGAATTCAACCGCAGCGCTCGTATCGCCGCCTGCCGGCCGCCCTCTGCACATGCGCGTCTCACAATAAATACTGTGTACGTCAGCGGTGCCCAACCCTGTTCCTGGAGATCGACCTTCCTGCAGAGTTTGATCAAACACACCTGTTTGTAATTATCAAGAGCTCCTTCAGATCCTAGTTAGTTGGTTCAGGTGTGTTTGATCAGGGTTGATCTCCAGGAACAGGGTTGAGCACCTGAGTTATGTAAGACATTACTGTTTCAAGTAGCTGTTAAAGTGACGCGTTACTTTTAAAAATTACAACGAAATATCTGAGATACCTGCGAATAAGCAATGCAAGTTACTTTGTTTTCCCACCCTGTTGAAAAAAACAGCATATGCTGGTTAGGTAGGTTTTGATGCTGGGATGCTGGTTTTAGCTGGTTTAAGCTAGGGTGAGGGTTAGGCATAGACCAGCATAAACCAGCTAAAACCAGCATCCCAGCATCAAAACCTACCTAACCAGCATATGCTGTTTTTTCAACAGGTCATTCATGGAAGGAGAAAATCCCTGCTGGAAAATAAAACAACTAAACCAGCCTAAGCTGGTTGGACCAGCTAAGACCAGGCCGGAAGACCAGCTTAAGCTGGTTTTGGCTGTTTTTTCAGCATGAATGAATTATTCATGGAACGTTTTATTTCTAAAACATGAGTTAAATGTTCATCGAATGTTGTTTAAATGTTACGGCTTGTTTCAGAGCATTCAGAGAACGTTCAAAAGTAATGTAACCGAAAGTAATTGATCTTATAAATGTAACACCTTTTGACACTCTGTTTGTTGATGTTTTGAGATGTGTAAAGCTCTAAGCTGCTTGAACCACAACAATTCATCATGCATGTCATATACTACACTTGCTCTTTAGGGGTTGATGTTAGTTTGTTTTTTATCGTCATAAACACATTTATGATTGTATTCATGAGCATATAGAAGTTGCAGAAACTAAATTGTCATTGTCTGTAATCACTGCTGCTGCTGAATCTGATGATGCTGTTGTGAAATGTTATATTTATGCTGTGTTGTAATAACATTTATGAGATGTGAGATGCAGCATGAATATTACTGAATGATCTGCAACATCTGATTTCAGTGCATGTTCATGTGAAGATTCACATTTAGACTCTTGAGACAGAAGAACGTACTGGAGTCTTGATGGTCTGTGCTGCTCAGTCCCATCTGATGTCTGTTCTGATGAGTTAGATGGTTCATTTAGATATTTATGTCATGTACAGACAGATCACTTCACCATCAGCCCTCAGCTCACACACATTTGTCAGAAATATACTTTATTGGTTTTATATGTCTCAAAATAAATATTTACAATTATAATTTTTAGAACAAATACAATTAATAATAACAACAATATTCAATAAAAACACAATAAACATCTCAGATCTACTAGTGTAATCAGACAAAGCAAGACGAGAACTTTGTAGCAGAAATACTTGAAGACAGATCATAATCTGAATATCGACGTCAGTGTGAAACTCACACCGTCCGATCTTAGTTTGAAAGTTTAGAATAAAGTATATGAAATACAGCATAAATAAATCATTAGGTCAGTGAGGTCAAGATGAGCTGCAGCTCCTCCAGGATTGACACAGTTTCCATCTGTCCAGCATTAATGGCTGTGCGCTTTCGACTCCGAAACTCAATCTGAACGATTAAACGCACAGATTCTTCTCACGGATCTCCAGGACTCGTGCTGTTCTTACGTTTCCTGATTCCTGAGGAGGAGGAAGATGATTTAGTCCAGGAGAAACACCTTTCACACACATGACAAGCACTCTAGAAAGCGAAAGCTGTCTTTGGTTTTGTTTTTGGCCAATTGTGAAGTCAAATCTTCTTTATTTCTGAAGCACTTTAAACAACACAGATTGTTTCAAAGCTGCTTCACGATAATAATAAACATCAAATCAATGATGCAAACTTCATCAAATATGAAATTCTTCATCAAATCCAAATTCTGTTGTAAAGCACAAACGTTTCTGTAAAAATACAAAAGTGTCATAATTCAGATCAGTTCAGTAACACATTTAGTGTCTTTAGAAATGAAGAACACAACCAAACCCACTCATGACAGAATTAGCTGAGTTATTCTTGTAAATTCAACACCACTGATGTGTTCGATCATAACAAACACACACAGACGTTCATATGATGCACTGGCCAATCAGAGCGCAGCGTTCTGCAGCACAATCAGGTTCATCTGAACAGATAACAGCAGAAACCTGTCTCTCGTATGTCATGAATTCAACCAGTTCTGGCAGTTTGTGTGATTCTTTTATGTTCTAGAATGTTTACTGTTACACAATTTCAAGGAGATCATTCATACGTCTCCTTCGTTAAATAGACACGAATCAGCGAATCATAATCAGAGACTGACACAAGTCCAGGTTTATGATTCACTGGCCTTCAAACACTTTCATTCATTTATCATTTTCTCTCTGAACAGGCAGCAAACACAGGATTCACTAAAGCAAGAGATTATAAACTCAGTTTTTTGTGACCAACATTCAAAACATGGAAAGAATGAACTTTTTCATTAAATCTGAAAGTGGAAAATTTTTTGCAACACTGGAAAAAAATGAATTGTGTTAAAGACTTTATGAGATGTTAGAGTTGGGGTTAATATGATGTACGTATGGATGCGCAGGTGATCAAACGATTCTTTTGAATTCTTTTGTTTCTGCATTTTTATTTATTGATTTTTTCTAAACGAACCCTAACCCTATCTTTCCACCTAATTTTAGCAGCCATTATCAACTTCAGCCAGTTTCACTTATTTATGTTCTGCTTCCTGATGCTGCAAACTGGTATTTGTTTTCATATTGTTTTAATATCATCATAATTATGATTTGCTGCTCAAGTGGTTTTACTGTTGTTTTTATTCTAATTATCTGCCTACAGAGTCTAATGAGTCATAAATCAGGGAATAGCTTACTTCTGCTTTGAAAATTAAGGTGGATAATAATCATCAGAGCAGAAGAGCGGAGATTCTCCAGAGTCACTCGCTCCAGATCCGCTCCGGGTTTTACACTCACTAGTGAGTGACTGACCGATCAGATCACAGGACTGGAACTCGTAGATTAATGTTAGACTATTATTCGGATGATGAATGTGTGAACTCACTCTTTCTGTATTGTGAACTCCGGCATCGATCCCAGAACGCTCAGCTGCTGCTCCAGCGCCACGATCCTCAAACCGATGTAACCAGACGACAACAGCAGAAGAATCACACTACACATAAACACAACACAGATCAGACATACACAACACAGAAGCAGCGTTTATCAGATGTTATATATATGTGAAGAGCTCTAATCACAGTCACAATCAAACACACATGATGCTCAAATATGCCATCAGATCAGATTCTGATTTATAGAACTGTGTGCTGCGATGGCGATTGTTGTGTTCAGGTTTATCTGTGTGACCATCAGCCTCCAGCGCTCTGAACATCAGATTATAGCGTTCACTTTCCTGATCGACCACATACCAACTGCGTCTCAGTGCATCTCAAAGACGCACACGATCCGTCCGCTTTCTTTAAAAGGAAAGTTAAAAATGCTAAAAATGAACATGTGCTATAAATGTGCTCATCCATGAGTTTTTTTGTTCATTAGATTTAGAGAACTGTGTCATTCTGTCACTTGCTCACCGGTGGATCCTCTGCAGTGAATGGGTGCCGTCAGAATGAGAGTCCAAACACAATAACGTTGTTTCTCTCACATCAAAACCCAGCCACTTATTTGTTTAGAGCTGTTTTGGCTTTGTAAACAGTGTTTGATCGGTGCAGATTTCTCTCCTGATTCAGAACAGACAACTTTTTCACTGGAGGAAGGATTATTATGGATTATGGACTTAATGTGTTTTAGTTAAAAACATCTTAATGACGGACTTCTTTTTCATTTTTTGTCTTCTCAAGATGTGAACTGGAGTGCTGTGGATTACTTGTGGATTATTGTGATGTTTTTATCAGCTGTTTGGACTCTCATTCTGACGGCACCCATTCACTGCAGAGGATGACACATTTCTACAAATCTGATGAACATTTTCATTTTTGGCTCAAATATTCCTCTAAACAGGATCTGACACGAGCGTCTCTGAACGTCAGTGAGTTTCTGAGCCGCCGAAACTCATTAAACGTCTGATATCTGCGGAAGCGCCGCATCTTTAATTCACTTTACTTCATTTTTTAAACCCCTGAAGGATGTGTTGCTCAAACAGCAAATGCCTACAAATCATTATGTATTTTACTAATGTCATCGCTTTCGTCTCACAGTCACTTTAATGCGCTGAGGTTGAGTTTTGAAGCTGAACGGGAATGTGTGTGAAAACACAACAAATTTCAGAGTTCTGGCCGTTTAATCGCTTCATTTCATTCTGTTTGAACATTTCGGCAGGAGAAACACTAAAAGAGCTGTGTGTTTGGAGCGGTTCGGAGGTCGTTGCATGTGCCTGAATGGTCTCATACTCACAGGATCACATAGAAGAGCAGCAGTTTGTTCAGGCTGCGCGTGTCATTGGACGACAGGACGGAGCTGACCTTCTCGGTTACCACGGTTACCCAGGAGACCGCTAGATCAGAGAACACGTGAGCGTCAAGAAACACAAAAACCACTGGAGTTCTCTGTGATTCTGCTCTGGTCTGGATTGATCAGCTGCTAGACAATCTCAGACCAGCAATAAACCCTCTGACAGCTGGTTCAGTCCAGCAGGAATGTGTTTGTGGATTTGTGCAGATGTTCACCTGTGTTGTGTTGCTCCGGCGTGTTGATCTTTCTGCTGGTGTCGCTGTGCGGCGTCGAGCTGCTTTGTTCTTCTGCTGCAACACAATAACAACCCATTCACAGTCTTTAATCTACAATTTATATAAAACTATTGAATGACAAACACGTAACACAACATTGTCCAGCAGCAGTGTCGACCGATTCATCAGACTGCGTTTGATATATTACACATGAATGATTCAGACTCACCCTGGAGAGTTCGAGTCTTGTCTGTCAGATGAATCAAGTGATTCTCAGGATTCTCCTCTAGACTCGACTGACTGGAAATCTGTCAGAGGACACGATCACTCGATTACAAAGGTTATTAGGTAAGATAAAGAGTACAAGTAAAAACAAATGCACTGAAAGTGAGAGAGAGAGAATGTTCAGGAAAACACAGATGATTCGTTGTAAAGCATCAGTTGATCTTACTGTGTCGATCTCCATATCAGGAGTGTTTTCTGTGGAGGATTTCCTGCTGCTGTTCCCCGTCTGACAGAAAAGACAAGAAATCTCACTTTAGATTGATGAACACACACTTAGAAATCACTAGAGCACTGCACAAATATTTCAACTATTGTAAACACTTTCACAATCATTTAAATGTGAATATGAGAAAACAACAAGTGACTTTATAGAGCAGCGTCAACAAATGACAGAAATTTCACTTGATCCCATATCCGAAACAGAAATCACATTCATTTACAAGGCCGTAACTGTGTAAAACATACTGGCAGAGATGAGAACATTCCTTGAAATGGTTAAAAGTGAAGAAATATCATCATCAGACATCATCAGTGTTAATGAAATGATAGTTTGAGTCTTAAACCGCAAATGAAGCACAAACCTGCATCTGTGGACAGAGCGACTGCAGCAGTCTGAAACACGCTTCTCGATTCAGTAACGACACAAACAGGTACTGAAACACAAACAGGAACATCAGGGAAAGCAGCGCTTCTCTTGATATTAAACTGCTGTGGATGTAGAGTCAGTCGCTGTCTGATTGATTGATGGATCGGTACCTTGCGTCCGTCCGTGGTGATGACGGCGATGGCATTGGGAACGATCTTAGCTGTGTGTTTCTTCTTTATGATCTGAATGCTGGACACGTCGATCATCACCTACAGAAACACAAACACACATCATTCACTCGTCCTTCGTGCTCACAATGAACGTCCTGTCCTCATTCCACATGTGGTAACTGTTCTTCAGTGACTTATTCATGAACACAAGCGTTTCTCACCTTCGTTTCCTTGAGCAGCACAGACGAGTGGAAGCAGATGTGCTGATTGGACAGGTACATCTTACCGTGGTAAATCACCTCCTTCTGCAGGCCACAGGTGTGAACTGAAACAGGACAATAACATCAGGCGCCGCCGTGACATCGAACTTCATTTACTTTGGAAATAAAGTCCTGCTTTACTAAATATTCAGTTTCAAGTCAAGTCGCGTTTTCATAGTGCTTCATATCTACTTTAACTTAAAAATGTAAGTTCAGTTGCTGCCTTAAATTTTTAGGTATTATAAAATTGGCTGTATAAATGTATACTGTATAATTGTTTTGAGTTAAAATAGTGGGAAAACACGTTACCATGACTTGTTGATCATATTATTTTTTGTTTCAAAGCAGCTTCATAATAAACGAAAATAACAGTGCTATTATTGTAAAATTCATCAGTTATAAAACAAATTCAATTTCAGCTCAAAAGAAGACAACAGTGTCATTATTCAGATCAGTTCAGGTCAGAATTTGTTCTCATCCGATAGTTTCACAAGGAATAAATCACATTAGGGAAGTAAAAAATGACTCACGTGAGTCACTGTTGACCACAAATACTGAGCAACAAAGCAGCTCATTTGACTAGAAACGTTTGAGCTCATATTGAGATCTCTGACAGCTAAAAAATGTTTTAGGAAAGTTTTTCTAACATTGCCAATACGTTATGGAAACATCATTCCTGAATGTTTTAAAAAATGCTGTTTTCTTGATGTTTAATTTCATCATTTTTAAACTTTATCAGAACGTTCTCTAAACAGTCCAACTAAAATATATCAGAAACAAATGCTCCATGAATAATGTATAAATGATGTTTTTGTGCTAACATTTTGAGAACATTATTAAAGAGCAGATAACTCTGAGCAAATGTTCTCTTAATGTTACTGGAAGAACATTTGTTCATAATTTTAGAAGAACCTTAAGACAGAACGTTCTGAGCTGAGTACAGTCTGAGACATTATCGAGATCTCTTCTGATACGCCAGAGGAGACACGTGTGAGATTACTGAGGGTCTTTTTTTTCAGGAGAAACATTTAAGAAGCAGAAGACTTTATACTCTTCATCTCTAAGCTCATTTCAGACTGTGAGAAACAGCTGAGATGTTCACGAGATCTCACTGCTGATTATTTCAAAAGGAAACTCACCGTGTCCCAGATCCTCCGTCTCTGGGATCTCAGGGAAGAGTTTGTGGAAGGTTCTGTTGTGGTTCTTGAAACTCTGATCAAAAGAACAGAACGTGAAGACGATCACGTGTAAGTGTTGATGGACTCGTGAAGAGTTTGATGGAGTTCAATGAAGAATAAACTCACATTGCGATCAGAACGATCAGAACGATCCAAACCCTCCTCCTCTATAGTCATGGATCTGATGAACATGAGATCAGGACACGTTCTCATAATCAGAGTCAACGTCTACTGTTACCAGTAGGAAAGTGTTTTTACATGAATAAATGGGTCAGTAACTAATGATAATGACGAGTCACAGTGTAATTATGTGAATGTCTCATCAGCGTCTCTGATGATCTGGAAGCCTCACCTGCGTAAGATGCTGCCGTTGTGCTCCAGGGACTCGAGACGCGTCTCGTCCAGATTCTGGAAGCTTCTGCTGTCTGAGGATCTTCTCAGCATGCTGTTCTTGGGCTTTGCTGCGATTCCACTGATCTCCAGCTGATATCTGCACTCAAACACACATTTACAGTCACACACGACTCTACACAAACAGAACGAATATGATTTAATGTGACTCAATCACACACAACACGCATCTTCAGCTGTTACGGCGCTGGTCCATTTTACTACACGTTAGCGTTAGTGAATGTCACAGATCTCATGTTACTAGTGAAATACGAAACTGAAATCCTGAAAACACTTTCACAATGGTCTGCAGATGATATCTGTATTCTTTCTGAGAAAACAGCAGGAGCGACTTTATACAGCAGCCGTCAGCGAATCCCAGAAAATTCACTTAATCGCACGTCAGAAACAGAAATCATTTCATAATCATATTTACAAGGTGTAAAACACAGACAGAGATTAGATGATGTCCTCAAACCATTAGAGGTGAAGACCTTTGACTTTTTAAGATTTTTTGCATTTGCACTGAGGAAAGGTTTATCTGCTATTATAGTATTGTGTTGTATTGTCTATTATTGTAGTTAAAGTTACTGCTGCTATTGAATTATTAGTAGTAGTAATCTGACTCTCACTCTTGACTGCTGTTGTTTCTGAAATAAGTAGTTTCATGACTGAATTCTGAGGCTCTAAATAAATAAATAACCCTAACCCTGATGATAACAGAAGCTTAATGCCACAGAATTCGTAATATTTCTGTTTTCATCTGATTTTAGAAAGCAAAAGTTCACAGATGAGTCGTCAGCTACAGAACAAACCCATAAAAACCAAACAAACCTCAGTCCATCTGTTTGTAAAGAACTCTATTCACGCTGCATCTCAGAAGCCCTAGTTGATCAATTCTGAACTTACCATCATTAGCTGCGATAAAACAAGTTATTTAGTCGTTTAGCAGAATGAAACTAAACCCCAAATGAGACGTGATGTTTGAGAGCCTCAGAGTTTGTAAACCCTCCAGACGTTACCTGAGATTCAGTCTCCTGAGAAACTCACTGTCCTGCTTCGATCATCACGTCCCGACCAAAGCTTTCCATCAGACAGACTGAGACCAACAACCACAGCAACTCAAACACACGACCAACGTCAGCACGGTCTAAACTGACGGAGGCTTTTCAAAACTCATGTATGAATAGAATGGTTTTGACTGAATACACACTGACACCGGCTGAACTGGTTTCTGCTCTGATCCAGTCTAATGAGCCTCTATGGAAACTTGATTAAACACGCCTGTGATCACTCATGCAAACAAAGCCTTCAACAACAAGACGAGAACACGGATGGATGAAGCAACACAATGCATGATGTAAAAAAACATTCTTCTGCTTATTAATATTTACAATGACTTCCATAATCCTGAAAATCTGTTACATAATGAAAACGGGCATCACTGCGATAGGCATTTCTGTTAAGAACTAGGAAAAAATGTTGTAAAAGGATGTAGGGACAAAAAATAAAAGAAATTTCAGTGTTTGTATAAATGTAATTACCAGGTTGTTGCGGGATAATAATACTGCTAATAATAACAGCACAAATTCTACTCTATTTATAAAAAACAAAATAATGTTGTTCCTCAAAACAGCTACCGCAACCAAAAACATCAGACGTGCAAATACAGTAATCATATCTAAAAAAATACTGAATGGTTTATGTGTGTCGTGTGAATGTCAGGATGAAGGTGAAGCGTAGCCAGAGGCCTCGTCTTTTACTGCGGTATTGAACTCAGCGTGGTAAAAATGAGCACAGACAGGTTGAGTTTGTAGACACGAGCACATGTGCTCCAACAGCAGCAGACTGACTGATATTCTTCTGTCCGTAAAACACTTTCACTTACTCTGAAACTGAACACATATACAGGGGTTGGACAATAAAACTGAAACACCTGTTTTTTTAAAAACAATTAGTACGTTGTTGAGCCTTTTTGTGCCCAATGCAGCATCATTTCATCCTGGGAATGACAAATATAAGTCCTGCACAGTAGCCAGAAGGATTTTAAGCTATTCTCCTCTTGCAAAAAAAAAGTGGCCAGGTCACTGCGTGATGCTGGCGTAGAAAAACTTTTCCTAACTCGCTCTTCCAAAACATCCCTCAATAATATTCAGATCTGGTGACTGTGCAGGCCATGGGAGATGTTCATCTTCACTTTCATGTTCATCAAACCACTCTGTCACCAGCCTTGTTGTGTGTATTGGTGCATTATCATCCTGATACAAGGAGGCACTACTTTCAGGGTACAATGTTTGATCCATTGGGTGCACATAGTCAACCTTCACTCTCTGCTCTTACTGGTGCAGTGTGCAATCAGTGAAGACTGGCCACCAGGCTGTGCAAACATATCCATGAAACCTCCAACACTGTATTGGCCAGTGTTTCAGTTTCATTGTCCAACCCCTGTATAATCTTGACTTGCCTGTATATTCTCTAAACACCTCTACAATGTGAGTCATTTGGAGCATTTCTGTCTGCACATAAGCAGTGCTATTTCAGTATTTATTTTAATATTACATATACTATTACAGTATTTATTTGGAATTTGGAATTAGCCTTTAGGTTTTATTTTTATTTACTTATTTTGCATTTTTAAATTTTACAAATTTTGTTTTAGTCATTTCTATTAGTTTTTCCCCCAATTTTAGTAACTTTAGTGCTTAAGGCAGGTGAATAGGGTTTTTTACCCATTCATATTGTCTACTCATTCTCTAATTAAACATGTACTCATTTGCAGACTTTTCCAGAATCTGAAGATTGTATAAATCAGGTTCATAATTCTTGTTTGATTTTCTTGTCATATTAGAGTTCAATGTTTTTGCAGACGGGATTTTGGATTTCGGTAACACTTTACAATACGGGTGCACAAATATGCATTAATTCATGCTTAACTAATGCAGAGATAATCATGAGTTAATGTATAACTCATGAAGAACTAAACCATTTGTTAATATTTACTTCATCAGCAACTAATGAACATTCTATATGATTCATAGATTAAGTAATCAATAGATTGTTATTAGTTAAATGTGTCATAATGTATTAATTCCCTAATAACTTAATTTATGAACTAATAGTGTAAATTCATGTGTTAATTACCACGATGGGTTGAAGCCACACATTTCATCTTCCAGTTGTCTGCTTTAATTAATCATTTGCAAATGTATCATTATGTTATGACTTTACTTGTTAAGGCACAGAACTATTAACTAATTGTTAAGTAATATGTGACTGTGGTTAAGGATTTAGAATTAGTTAACAGTTCTGTGCCTCAACAAGTAAAGTCAGAACATAATGATACATTTGCAAATCATTAGCTAATGATTAATTAAAGCAGACAACTGGTAGTTGCAGTACATAGCTTTGACCACTGTGGTAATTAACACATGAATTTACATCATTAGTTAACAAAATAAGTTATTAGGGAATTACTAAATTATGACACATTTAACTAATAACAATTCATTGATTACTTAATATTTGAATCATATAGAATGTTCATTAGTTGTTGATGTAGTAATCATTAATAAACGGTTTAGTTCTTCATAATTTCAACATTAACTTGTGATTCTGTGCATTAATTAAGCATGAATGAATGCATATTGTAGAGTGTTACTTGGATTTCTCTTTTGATCGCTCCATAAATCAGAAATGTGAACAAACCTTCAGAATACAGAGAGGAATAAAACTGTAAAGTTTGGTGTTTTTACAAGAAAAAACTCTTTAAAGATAAAGATTAGAATTTAAATCTACAGACACAAATAGATAAAGTGCAACAAAATAAACATTTTAAAGTGTGTTTTAGATGTTTTCTTTCCAACAGTCTGAAACAACACTTTACGAAAAGCCAAAATCTCAAAATGATTTTATATTATATTATATTTTGCCTGTAGTGTCACTTATTTAGAATTTTTAAGATCATTGCTATCCAATATTTATATTTTGATTTTTAAAACTCACCCTGAGCTGTCCAGAGAAAACCTCCTGTTTGCTTTTTTACTTGCCATCATGTTGTGCTGTGAGGTGCAGGCGGATACAGACTGTCTCCATTGAGCGACGGCCTGCAGATCAGTGATTATATGCATCCATCAGTCCGATCTCACTGCAGATAGTGACAGATGTGACCACGCCCACCGGACAAACAGAACCACGCCCACCTGACATCCACAGCCACTCCCACAACCAGGGCTGCGCCAGAAACCTGGAGAATGCTGATGTCAGGCGCTTCTTAACAGCATTTAATGAACTCTGGAGTCTTCAGGTATTTCTTTGTGTCAGTGCAGTTTCCAGAACATGTGATGTTAACCTGAAACCTTCATATAAAACACCGTCTAAATGAGCGGCTGCTTCAGGGTCAGATTACACACATGTGTGTTTGTTAGCCCCGCCTCCAGCCCCATGAGGCCACGCCCACAGAGACCAGTGTGTTCTTCAAAAGCACATGACCGGCCGCACCTGCACCATCAGGACTTACATGAAAACACTCTCATCAAGAATGAAGACAGCAGATGCTATCAGACACACCAGAGACACGAGACGATGAGACGACGATCTCTCAGGAGTCAGCAATACTGCAGGTGAAGAAAGAGAAAGTATGAGAGAAAACATGAGACGGATGTCATACAACCCTACCGCCCTCACCAGCCAATCACATACAGCAGACAGGATGTTCCTCTACAGATGACAAAATTACATCATGTTCCATTAATGAGGACAACTAGTACATACACACACATTACTACATGCTATCTAAATGGGGACATTACACAGATTTCGATTGTTTCTATAGACAGCTTGTTATAAATACTAGAATTCAACACTAACTCACATATTAACAAAGAAACATGTCTGTGTTTTCATTTGTTTTTATACTGTTTTTACAAAAAAAAAAAAACCCTAACACCTAAATATGATCATCATCATGCGAGGAACCCCAATTCTGAAATGTAAAAGACATTTATATAGTTTCTTGTATAAACACCCAATTTACACTGTTGCTAGGGTTAAAAATTCATACTATAAGCGTCTAAAATATTAATTGAAAAATTATTATTTTTTATTAAGTTACAATATTATTCTTTATTTGTTTTATATTTTTATATTTTTTATTATATTTTTTTATTTTTAAGTATTTCTTTATCTTTTTAATCTATTTTATAATTGATTTTAATGTAATTTGAATTTATTTTAATTTTTGGATTATTTATTTATTTCGTTCTTATTCAATCATATTTTTGTATTAATTATTTTAGAACTATTATAATTGTATAATTATATGTAATATAACTATAATTACGATAATAATCATATAATTTTACATTCATTTTTACATTTTTTATGCTTTTTCTCCAAACATTTCCAAGGATCCCCTAGCACTTCCTTGTGGCCCCCTGGGGGACCCTAGACCCCAGTTTGAAAACCCCGGCACTAACTAACTAACTCTATCTATCTATCTATCTGTCTATAAGTGTCTCTGCTGTCTAGATATCAGCCCTGATGAACTCATATCAGACACTGGAAATAAGATGATTTTAAGATGTTTCTGTAACAAACAAGAAACAAATCAGTGAAATAACTCAGACAATCACGCAATGGAACAATGAAACAAGCAGAAACAATAAGCAGGAGGTTCTGCTGTCAGACTGAAGACGACGACTCATATTTCATGAATAACAGTGTTTTTGTGAGACGTTACACAATCTCACCCCCTCTGAGACACATTAGAGCATCTCACACACCTGTGCACACACACACACACACACACATGAACTCAAAGCCCAAAGTCAATGTGTGTGTTTCAGTCATTCTCTGCAGTAATTCTCTGCTAAACCTTTAAGAGACAGAGCACTAATTAGACTGAAGATGTAATTATGCAGGTGTTACACACACACACACACACACACACACACACAGGTAACCGTTACATCAGCATTAACATGTGACCTGATGACATTCACATCTGTTCTGGTTCAGTGAAAGCTCTTTCTGTGTGTGTGTGTGTGTGTGTGATGATTTTACCTCCTTTAGATCTCAGGTCAGATCATGTTCAACACAAACAATAAGAGCTGAACTCGTTTGTCCTTTCACCTGTTTGGCAGCGTCACGCTGAACACACACAAAAGTGAAGATGGGTTTTTGATGCCCGAGTTCTCGTGTTTCTGTCTGAGGGGTGTTTGTTAGTCTGATTTATAACCGATCAGATAGTTTGACTCAGAAGTGATTCATTATTTAAATGAGAGTCTGTAATGAACTCAGAGTGTCATATTAACAGAGTTATTCTGGGCGCCGTGATGCCTCATCTCTCATGAGATGCTAAACGTTAATTGCCTCCTCACACATTTCAACCACGTCCACGTAACTCACCACGAGTCATGATCTCCATTCTGTCAGACGGAACATCTCCAAATATTCATGATGAAACTGTCTTTCTGTCAGATCCTGAAAAACTCCAGAAAGTTCCACTGTGAGCAAAAGTCAGTCAGTCATGATGATCAACTAGATGAAGACATACACCAGATAACATCACCAGCCAACATAGGGTTAGAAAAACATTGCGGGAACGTTGTTGTGAAATGTTTATAAAACGTTGGAATGTCCAGTGACTTACAACATTATTTAAAGCTACAAAACCATTTCCCACATCAGTGTGCTTTATTTTCAGCCATAATATAACATTATTTGAATGTTTGTTTTTAATATCCTAAGAACACAAAAATGTCCAGGGATCTTGTCATGATTGTAACATTATTCAGGGTTACAAAAACATCTCTGAGAACATTCATGTACAAATAACATCATGACATTGCATGAATGTTACTCCAGTATGAACGGTATTGATTAACACCACCTGAACGCCTCTTTCGGAGCACAAAGTTCAACAACTCAAACTTTCACATCGTGTCTGTCTTTATCTTGTACTTGATTGGAATCCTTTAAGATCTGAAGATTCCAGTAACCTTCTAAAACCGGATCGGTCTAGTTTATTTGGCTGAGAACTAGCACCCACAGACTTACAGCACAGAACCAAAAAGCAGCTGTAGGTTCAGAATGTGAGATGAATGCGGTGATTAAACGGCCGACACACATGTAAGTGTGCTAAAAATACAGATGGGTTCAGTCATCGGGAGCCGCAGGAGTTCAGAATGATCTGGACGCTTTCAGACTTTGGATGATTTATGTGTTTGCTCTGAAAAGACTGATTTTTTTCAAACGCTTTTTAACTCTAACCCGTAATTACGAAACAAGTAATGATCCTGACAGCAGTCTAACGAACTGGAAGAACAAATAAAAATCATTCTGATATTCACGACGTTGCGGTTTCATAACCTGCAGCAGAATCACAGTAAAGATCTAATAAATCACTCCGAACTGAAGTCCAGCAGTAACGATGACTCTTCTGAAACATCTCAAGCCTCGAGAAACATCGATCTCCTGTGATTTATGGCCTCTCCTGGAGTTCAGAGATCAACATCTGATTCTGACTCAAACTGATGCAAGCATATCTCTGACTATTATATATAATTGATCCATATCTGATGTCATAGAAAGACTCCCCAAAGACGTTCAGCAGGGGTGAAGCAACTGGGGGTAAAAAGGGGACAGAGTGCATAGGGCCCAGAGGCTGAGAGGGGCCCGACTAAGGGCCCCCCGCCACTGAAACTAATTTTAAAGGGGCCCCATAGCACATTATGTGCAACGGCCATAGAATCTCTAGCGACTCCAGTGACTTTCAGTGATCAGTTCTTAAAAGAACAAGAATTTTTTCTTAGTGTGAAGAACATTTGAATCATCTAAAGAACCTTTGGTGGTTCCATGGATGTTACAGATTCTTCATGGACCCATCAATGCGGATAAAGTAGCTGTAGTTTTAAGAATGCATCACAAGAAACACAGTAATGCTGCAGATTCATTCTTTAAAAATAATTGATTTAATAATTTGATTTAAAATCAATGATTTTTTTCTAGCTCTCTGCTCTTTTGATTTCTTGTGCCAAATCAACACATTGACGTCCGTCTCTTAATCAAGGTTGTTTTTTTCACTGGTTCTACAGTTTTCGTGTTCAAATAGTCTTCAGAGCTTTATAATATTCAGAGTCATTTGATATTTCGAACGTGACTGAAGTTCAAAGGCACCAAACTCAATCTGTATCCTGGCAACACTTTGACACACTGAAATTAAACTTAAGTGACCCTGACCGAACTAATAAGAGTCTGATGAAGCTGCGATACGCTGCATTTCACCAGCACACAGAATATTAGACACTCTTAAATGTGTTTTATGTGAATCAGCAGCAAAATCCCAACAGAGAGAAAAAACCCTGAGCTCATGCAGCAAAAGACTGACACTCACCTGACACACACATTCCACTGGACACACATATTAACAAACAAACACACACACACACACACTCACTCGTTTGTTTTTGTGAATTGTGGGGACTTTCCATAGACTTCTATAGATTTTATACTGACTAAGCGATATTGTCTATCCCCTAACCCAACCCTAACCCTAAACCTAGCCCTCACAGAAAACATGTTTGCATCGTTACACTTTCAGATAAACATCATTTACTATTTTTAATCATTTTTTGCAGTCCCCACAACGTCAAAAATTTCAGGTTTTAATATCCTTGTGGGGACATTTGGTCCCCACAATGTAGCAAAAACAAGTACACACACACACACACACACACATTAACAAACAAACACACACAAACAAAAGTAAACACATATTAACAAACACACACACACATGAACAAATGAGTCTAGTCTCTAGTACTCTGCTTCCTGCATTAACACTAGATGTCTGTGAGTATGTGAAGTGTATGTGAGTAGCAGCACTACCTAGTGGTGAAGATGTGACTTTCATAGTGATCATGAGTCACAAGAGTGAGAATCAGAAAAGGTGGATTCCACTGAAGTATAAAATAATCACAGATGATTCATTTGAAATATGAAATAACAGACGACGCACACACTTCTTCACGTCAGTATATCCAGTCGTTCAGTTTTAATACAAAGTCGACATATCTACATACATGATCTGAAATCAATAAGCAGAGAAAGTGAAACACTACTGTACGTCAGCACGCGGCCCACGTTCACACGGCACGTCCGATCAATTGTTGCTTTTGGTTCGTTTGTGTGCTTTCGTCTTCCAAGGAACATTTCATAGTGAGAATATTTGAACGAGACGAGCAGCGGAATCACGTCTCGATGTGCTTTAATGCATGAAGAGAGAAAAACTGCAGATCAGCGTCTCCTTTAGTAGCACTGAGCTCGTACCACGGTACAGTGACGCTGATACCGCGCTACTGACTGAACAGCACAAGCAATCAGATGACATTTGGTCATTTAGGGATGATCAGCCAATAACCACATCCACATTCGCAGAAGCTAATTTTCATTTTTTAAAATGTGCAGAAAGAAGGGGGACTAATTTTAGCAATACTGTGTAAAAGTGCAGCCACATTAGCGAAATTTTTAGGGTAAAAAATCATTTTTCCTTTTCCAAAAGCCTATTTCCACCACAGAATAAAATGTAAAAATTGTAGCTTTTTAACTCGCAATTCTGCCTTTCCTCACAAATCTGAATAAACTCAAAATAGTAAGATATAAACTGAAGAACTGTGAAATGCAGTTGTGAGTTTATAACTTGCAATTGCAATATATAAACTCACAATTATGAGAAAAGGGCAGTATTGTGAGAAAGAACGTTGCAATTAGCTTTTTATTTTATAAACAAATTTTGGGATGTAAGCTCAGAATGGAAAACAATTTAAATTTGAAAAAATGCCAACTTTGTTGCAATATTCCACATTTTTAGAATTCCAAAATTCTGTTGCGGACATGAGCTTCCAGAATTTTCTGATCACACGCAAGTCACAGTTCGAAGACAGTTCTCTGTCGATCAGCGCTGTGAATCCATCTGCACGTGGGAATCTTTCGCCCTCAAGCGAATCACTTGGATTACGGAAATTCGCAGAATAACGCTAAACGTGACCGCGGCTTAAAGCTCACACACTGTCGACAAATACATCAGTCATCCGTCACATTTCAGTCCGTGGTAGTTTTTGTTGGGTCGAGTCGCCGCGAGCGCCGATCTGAGGCCGATGACGTCTCCGCGTGTGCTTTAACTCGTTTCGTTTGACTGATAATGCTGATGAGAAACGTGCGCAATGTCTAAGAACACGTGCGTTTCGTTTGCGTAGGAGCGATACTTCACGACCGTTTCGGCGAGGTTTGGGCTCCGGAGGGCCGCGGGCCGTCGGCTTCCTCTAGAACAATCAGTGCACAGGAAATATCAAAATATCTGAGAGGGATACGAAGCACAACACTGTACATCCGAGCCATGTACAGTCACATTAGCTGGCCAACTACACCACAGCTCACGAATTATATTGCCATAAAAATCATATAAATAAATAGATCCTTAAAAATTCAAGCATAATATCAACAAAATGAAATAAAAAAATCAGGTCGATTAAATATTTGACAACAACGATAAGGCTCACTTCACGTCTCAGGTGGAGATCTCAGAACCGGCTCGTTTCCTGCGCTACTCCTAGACATCACGTCTGCGCTAAACTAAACACGACAGGAAGAGTTCGGGTCGGGTTCGGTTCGGCTCGGCTCAAACGGGCGACGTCCGATCGAGGGGAAATGCAACCGAACCTCAGAAGACCTTCGTAGCGCGGCCGGAAATACTGGGGAATGAAACTCGCGATTCCTCTAGAGCGCGCGTCGCCCCGGTCGTTTCTCGATAAACCCGACGATCGTGGCTCTTCCGTCGTCCCACCATAAAGACACAGCGGAGTACATTATGCCACAGCTGAAAGGAGCAAAAGAACATGATACAGATACGAGATTCAAGCCTCGAAAACTCCCTCGGCCTCTCAAACACGGTGTAAGCAGCATATAGTCATGTAGAGACACACCGAATACAGTATTCACAGAGTTCAGTCCGTCTCGTGCACCAGCTCCCGAGGATCAGGACAGGAAAGAGATTACATCACGTGTGCTAATGTACGGCGTTGGCTGCGGTTCTGCGGTCGCTCCGTTAGGCACAGAAGGTAGGAGATCTGCTTCCGTTCTGCGGCGCCGACGCGTTCGTTCGGGATGGCAACGGTGACTCGGGCAGGCGCAGACCGGCTCGCGTTCCCTCCGCACGTCTGACGTTGGCAAATACAGTTCGAAGAAACTCCCACTGAAGGGTGCAGCAATTATCCAGGCTTTTGATTTCATAGTTTCTTTTTTTTTGTTGTTTTTTTTGTTTCTCGTCGTTTTGCTTTAAATAGATTTTGTACATGTAATATTTTCCTCTTGTTATGAAGAAGATCTTCATCCACAGTTTAATATTTCTAAAAAGCCGACCACAACATTAATATCAATATTTGAACACTGAGGTAATAGTTTGCGTTGTGACGCAGAGCGTCTCCTGGAGCTCCCGAGAGAACGTCCGCTCTGCGTCGCTGTCCGTGTGTGTTTCACGTGTCGTCGTCGTCGTTCCTCTGCGGGTGTTTGTGGGGTTGTTGAGGGGGAAGGTGTTGGACAGGTTGGCGTTCTTCTTATGTTGCATAGTGATCGAAACTCCCAAGGTACTCCAGAGCGGCCTGGTAGCAGAACTGATACTCGTCCTGAGAACAGACGGATGGGAGGATGTGATCACTCCATTAAAAACATCACAACTCGAGCTAATTTTTGCACTTTTTCTGAGATCTTCCACAGACTCGGACGTCAGCGATAACGGCGTTTGCCGTTTGTCATGTGCTGTGTGTTTTTACCTCAGTCTGCACCATCGCCGGCCGTTGTGTGCGCAGCATTTTGACGGTCTGGAAGATGTCCACAGCGCCCTCGTAACGCATCCGCTCCAGGACGATACTGAGGGTGATGAAGACACCCGTTCGCCCGACGCCCGCACTGAGAGAGAGAGAGAGAGAGACATGAATGAGACAAGAGACAAGAATGAAAGAAGAATGAGACAAGAATCAGACATGAATGGCACAAAAAAATAAGACATAAATGAAACAAGAATGAGTCAAAAGTGAGACATGAATGGGACAAGAATGAGACATGAATGAGACGAATGAGACATGAAAGAAACAAGAATGAGACATGAAAAAAACGAGAACGAGATGAAAGCGAGACATGAATGAGACAAAAATAAAACATGAATGAAAGAACGAGACAAAAAATAAGACATAAATAAATGAGACGAATAAAACATGAAAGAAACAAGAATAAGACCTTGAATGTGACATAAATGAAACAAGAATGGGACAAAAGTGAGACATGAATGAAACAGGAATAAAACATGAATGAGACAAATGAGACATGAAAAAAACAAGAATGAGATGAAAGCGAGACAAAAATAAAACATGAATGAAAGAATGAGACATAAATGAGACATGAATGAGACAAAAGCGAGACATGAATGAGACATGACAGAGATGAATAAAACATGAAAGAAATGAGACAAGAATTAAGCAAGAAAAAGATATCGAATGAAACAAATGAAACAGGAATGAGACATGAATGAGACAAATGAGACATGAAAAAAACAAGAATGAGACATGAATGTGACATAAATGAGACAACAAGGGGCAGGAATCAGACATGAATAATACAAAAGTGAATAACACACGAATAAGACAGGAAAGAGACGTGAGCGAGTCCGTCACACTGAGATTTGCTCCTCACGCTCTTCTCTAAACACTAGGGATCATAACGCACCTGCAGTGGACTGCGATTGGTCCATCCTGACCGAACTGCTCCTTGGTTTTATGCACCTGTCCAATGAAATCAATGAAACCCTCCCCTGACTTCGGAACTCCTTGTTCTGGCCAATCGGTGAACTGGAACTGTCTGACGGTTCTGGACTGTCCATCCTGTGAAGAGAAAGACAATGAGCCTGAACATCTCCAGATGTGAGAAACACTTGCGTCTGTAGAAACACAGATCGGACGTTGCTGGGACGTTTGTGTCTCTGGTGTTTC